>NC_092101.1:34383645-34683645 GCF_045679555.1 Salvelinus alpinus | reverse complement strand
TGAATATTGATAAAAGATGAGATCTGGTCAACTTTTTGGACCAGAGGGAAACATGATGATCATGCTTTTACTGACATCATCTACAGTGTCTTCAGAAAGTATTCAGACCAACCCCTTGACTTTTCCACATTACATTACAGCCTTATTCTAAAATTGATTAAATAGTTTTTTCCCTCATCAATCTGCACACAATAACCCATAATGACAAAACCAAAAAAGGTTTTTAGACATTTTTGCTAATTTATATATATTTTTTAAATGGCCCTTTACTCAGTACTTTGTTGAAGCACCTTTGGAAGTGATTACAGCCTGGATTCTTCTTTGGTATGACGCTACAAGCTTGGCACAGCTGTATTTGGGGAGTTTCTCCCATTCTTCTCTGCAGCTCCTCTCAAGCTCTGTCAGGTTGGATGGGGAGCTTCGCTGCACAGCGTTTTTCAGGTCTCTTTAGAGATGTTCGATCGGGTTCAAGTCCGGGCTCTGGCTGGGCCACTCAAGGGTATTCAGAGGCTTGTCCCAAAGCCACTCCTCCGTTGTCTTGGCTGAGGTCCTGAGCACTTTGGAGCAGGTTTTCATCAAGGATCCCTCTGTACTTTGCTCCGTTCATCTTTCCCTCAATCCTGACTAGTCTCCCAGTCCCTGCCACTGGAAAACATCTCCACAGCATGATGCTGCCACCACCATGATTTACCGTTGGGATGTGCCAGATTTCCTCCAGACGTGACGCTTGGCATTCAGGCGAAAGAGTTCAATCTTGGTTTCATCAGATCAGAGAATATTTTTTCACATGGTCTGAGAGTCTTTAGGTGCCTTTTGGCAAACTCCAAGCGGGCTGTCATGTGCCTTTTACTGAGGAGTGGGTTCCGTATTGTCACGTTCTGACCTTAGTTCCTGTTTTATGTCTTTATTTTAGTTTGGTCAGGGCGTGAGTTGGGGTGGGCATTCTATGTTGTTTTTCTATGTTTTGTTCTGTTGTTAGATTTCTATGTGTTGGGCCTAGTATGGTTCTCAATCAGAGGCAGGTGTCAGTCGTTGTCTCTGATTAGGAGCCATATTTAGGTAGCCTGTATTTCATTGTGTGTTGTGGGTGATTGTTTCCTGTTGTAGTGTTTGTTTCACATGTCAGGACTGTTTCGGTTTTCGGTATTATTCACTTTGTTATTTTGTATTTTTCAGTGTTCAATTTTAATAAATTAAAATGGACACTTACCACGCTGCGTATTGGTCCGATCCTTGCTACTCCTCAGACGAAGAGGACGAGAACCGTTACACGTATGGCCACTCTTCCATAAAGGCCTGTTTGGTGGAGTGCTGCAGAGATGGTTGTCCTTCTGGAAGGTTCTCCCATCTCCACATAGGAACTCTAGAGTTCTGTCAGAGTGACAATCGTGTTCTTGGTCACCTCCCTGACCAAGGCCCTTCTCCCCTGATTGGAGGCCACTTGTATTCTTGGGGACATTCAATGTTGAAATGTTTTTTTGGTAACCTTCCCCAGATCTGTGCCTTGACACAATCCATCTACGGACAATTCCTTCAATCTCATGGCTTGGTTTTTGCTCTGACATGCACTGTCAACTGTGGGCCTTTCTAAATCATGTCCAATTAATTGAATTTACCACAGGTGGAGTGCAATCAAGTTGTAGAAACATCTCAAGGATGATCAAAGGAAACAGGAAGCAGCTGAGCTTAATTTCAAGGCTCATAGCAAAGGGTCTGAATACTTATGTATTTTTATTTTTAATACATTTGCAAACAATTCTAAAAAACTGTTGTCCATTTGTCATTATGCAGTATTGTGTGTAGATTGCTGAGGAATTATTTTTATTTAATCCATTTTAGAACAAGGCTGTAACGTAACAACATTTGGAAAAAGTCAAGGGATCTGAATACTTTCCAAAAGCACTGTACATCAATATGATATGCTCCATCTGAAGTGGTATCATGGTGTGTAAGTGTGTATAGGTGTCTGAAGAGCTTTCCTATGATGTGTGTGTATGGCTTTGTGAAGTAGGTTCATGGTGCATCATATTTGTGTATTTCTAGATGTTTTAAGTGCACTCACGATATATCTGACTGACTGGATAAACTGCCCTTGTGTGTCTGGACAAGCCATTATGTTTGGCTGGGTGAAGTGCCTTCATGGTGTGCGTGCATGTGCGCGTGCGCGTGCGTGCGTGCGTGTGCGTGCGTGTGTCTAGCGTCGTTTGACTATTCCCTCAGGGCAGACAGACAGAGCCCCCACAGAAATAAACACACAGACGATTTACTCGCCGTGGGCTGTGTTGTGTTGATGTGTCCTGCAAACTGAGGAAGTGTCCCAAGTGGCACCCTATTCCCTATATAGTGCACTACTTTTTACCAGAGCCCATAGGGAATAGGATGCCACTTTGGATGCAGAGTGTGATGTTCAGAGTCATCACAAACAGAGGTAGTCAGGCCTTTCGCTGTTTTGGACTGTGTATCTAATGGCATCACATTCCCTATACATTACGCTTATTTTGACCTGAGCCCTATGGGCCCTGGTCAAAAGTAGTGCACTACACTCTAAGAAAAAAAGGTGCTGTCTAGAACCAAAAAGGGTTCCTCAGCTGTCTCCATAGGAGAACGCTTTAAAGAACTCCATTTGGTTCCAGGTAGAACCCTCTTTGCATTCCATGTAGAACCCTTTCCACAGAAGGTTCGACATGGAACCCAAAAGAGTTCTACATGGAACCAAAGAGGGTTCTACCTGGAACCAAAAATGGTTATCTTATGGGGACAGCTGCAGAACCCTTTTGGAACCCTTTTTTCTAAGAGTGTAGGGAATTGTTAGGAGAATTAAGTTCTCATGTTCTTTAACCAATTAAATTAAATTACTCAGTCTGCTATATCAGGATTTGTAGGATACTGATAGAAATAAAAACAGACAGAGGCCCAGTCTACAATCGTCAAATGTTTATTTACGGGAACGTTCTGCTTATCATTTCCAGTACATTGGTCTATATACCTCACATTTCGTCATAAACGTTCCTCCTCCTCTCAGATACAATGGCAACATAGTTCACAAGTCTTCTTCTCATACATTGTCCGCCACCTGTTATACAATCTACTACAAGCCCAAGGTCTCTCCCCTCCCTGGGTGGGGAGACTTCCTTCCCTGTTATCAGTTTCACAGTGGTCACAAGTTGTCTGCCACAGTTCCTTGCCTGCTAACAGTCCCTCTTTCTTATGGACAAACATTCTTCATCAGACAGGATATAATTCTGTTAGTTATAATTCTACGTTAAATGTATACATCATTTAGTCATTATTCATAAAATTCCCATAACAGGAATAGGGTGCCATTTCTGACGCAGCCCTGGCCTTTTGTTGTAGGGAGGTGTAGCCTACCTGTATACCTGCCGCAGGCTCTATAGACTCCATTGATTTTCCGATTTTCCCAGGCGGAGCCCCTTTCTCTCAAATCAATTCTGAGGAATCGCTTCTTCACCCCCAAATGTCAGTTGGAAACCAGTGGAGTGTGAAGGGCAGAATTCTGAGGGCTTGTGTGTGTGTGTGTGTGTGTGTGTGTGTGTGTGTGTGTGTGTGTGTGTGTGTGTGTGTGTGTGTGTGTGTGTGTGTGTGTGTGTGTGTGTCTGACAGCTGGGATACGAAGAACGTATAAGGAACAAAGGGCCTGGCCATCACACCGCACTGTGCCGCACGCCACTCACAGTCAGACACACAGACACACACACACACTGCACGTGTAGCAAATGGGGATGTGTAAAACTTAATACTCAGCCTGAAGTGCCCCCACTTGTACCAGCAAATAGCTAGCTTTTTGCATGGCATAGACTGGTAAGACGCTTCAGGAGGGCAGTCACGTGTGCTAGCAAGGCAGAGATATCGAGTTCGAGCCAGGTATGGGCCGAATCAGGAAGAAGTGGTAATCAAATCAAATCAAATCAAAGTGTATTTGTCACGAATACAACATTTCACCTTACAGTGAATTTCTTACTTACAGGCTCTAACCAATAGTGCAAAAAGGTATTAGGTGAACAATAGGTGTGTAAAGAAATAAAACAACAGTGAAAAGACAGGCTATATACAGTAGCGAGGCTATAAAAGTAGCGAAGCTACATACAGACACCGGTTAGTCAGGCTGATTGAGGTAGTATGTGCATGTAGATATGGTTAAAGTAACTATACATATATGATGAACAGAGAGGAGCAGTAGCGTAAAAGAGGGGTTGGCGGGTGGTGGGTGGCGGGTGGCGGGACACAATGCAGATAGCTCGGTTAGCCAGTGTGCGGGAGCACTGGTTGGTCGGCCCAATTGAGGTAGTATGTACATGAATGTATAGTTAAAGTGACATTGCGTATATGATAAACAGAGAGTAGCAACAGCGTAAAAATAGGGGTTGGGGGGTGTTTGGGCGGGGGCACACAATGCAAATAGTCGGGGTAGCCATTTGATTACCTGTTCAGGAGTCTTATGGCTTGGGGTAAAAACTGTTGAGAAGCCTTTTTGTCCTAGACTTGGCAGTCCAAGTCTGGGGTCTGGGGTGGCTGGGGTGGCTGGGGTCTTTGACAATTTTTAGGGCCTTCCTCTGACACCGCCTGGTGTAGAGGTCCTGGATTGCAGGCAGCTTAGCCCCGGTGATGTACTGGGCAGTACGCACTACCCTCTGTAGTGCCTTGCGGTCAGAGGCCGAGCAGTTGCCGTACCAGGCAGTGATGTAACCAGTCAGGATGCTCTCGATGTTGCAGCTGTAAAACCTTTCGAGGATCTCAGGACCCATGCCAAATCTTTTTAGTTTCCTGAGGGGGAATAGGCTTTGTCGTGCACTCTTCACGACTGTCTTGGTGTGTTTGGTTCCAGGTATTATTGTTTCCAATCGCTAACTAATAATCTTAAGGAAGTGGTACTTGTTAAGCAAGCAGTGTGTCGTCCTTTACACACATGCATACACACACAGTCTGACCACAGGAGAGAGAATAGTGTGGGCTAGCTCAAGGACAGAGTTGTCCTTGAAGTCTTTACTGAAGACTTATCTCTTCAGTAGGTCATATGATTGAGTGTAGTCTGGCCCAGGAGTGTGAAGGTGAACGGAAAGGCTCTGGAGCAACGAACCGCCCTTGCTGTCTCTGCCTGGCCGGTTCCCCTCTCTCCACTGGGATTCTCCCCCCTCTCTCCACTGGGATTCTCTGCCTCTAACCCTATTACAGGGGCTGAGTCACTGGCTTACTGGTGCTCTTTCATGCCGTCCCTAGGAGGGGTGCGTCACTTGAGTGGGTTGAGTTACTGACGTCATCTTCCTGTCTGGGTTGGCGCCCCCCCTTGGTTTGTGCCGTGGTGGAGAACTTTGTGGGCTATACTCGGCCTTGTCTCAGGATTGTAAGTTGGTGGTTGAAGGTATCCCTCTAGTGGTGCGGGGGCTGTGCTTTGGCAAAGTGGGTGGGGTTATATCCTTCCTGTTTGGCCCTGTCCGGGGGTATCATCGGATGGGGCCACAGTGTCTCCTGACCCCTCCTGTCTCAGCCTCCAGTATTTATGCTGCAGTAGTTTATGTGTCGGGGGGCTAGGGTCAGTTGGTTATATCTGGAGTACTTCTCCTGTCTTATCCAGTGTCCTGTGTGAATTTAAGTATGCTCTCTCTAATTCTCTCCTTCTCTCTTTCTTTCTCTCTCTCGGAGGACCTGAGCCCTAGGACCATACGTCAGGACTACCGGGCATGATGACTCCTTGCTGTCCCCAGTCCACCTGGCCTTGCTGCTGTTCCAGTTTCAACTGTTCTGCCTGCGGTTATGGAACCCCTACCTGTCCCAGACCTGCTGTTTTCAACTCTTAATGATCGGCTATGAAAAGCCAACTGACATTTATTCCTGATTATTATTTGACCATGCTTGTCATTTATGAACATTTTGAACATCTTGGCTCTCTCAAATTCTCTCCTTCTCTCTTTCTTTCTCTCTCTCGGAGGACCTGAGCCCTAGGACCATACGTCAGGACTACCGGGCATGATGACTCCTTGCTGTCCCCAGTCCACCTGGCCTTGCTGCTGTTCCAGTTTCAACTGTTCTGCCTGCGGTTATGGAACCCCTACCTGTCCCAGACCTGCTGTTTTCAACTCTTAATGATCGGATATGAAAAGCCAACTGATATTTATTCCTGATTATTATTTGACCATGCTTGTCATTTATGAACATTTTGAACATCTTGGCTCTCTCAAATTCTCTCCTTCTCTCTTTCTTTCTCTCTCTCGGAGGACCTGAGCCCTAGGACCATACGTCAGGACTACCGGGCATGATGACTCCTTGCTGTCCCCAGTCCACCTGGCCTTGCTGCTGTTCCAGTTTCGACTGTTCTGCCTGCGGTTATGGAACCCCTACCTGTCCCAGACCTGCTGTTTTCAACTCTTAATGATCGGCTATGAAAAGCCAACTGACATTTATTCCTGATTATTATTTGACCATGCTTGTCATTTATGAACATTTTGAAAATCTTGGCTCTCTCAAATTCTCTCCTTCTCTCTTTCTTTCTCTCTCTCGGAGGACCTGAGCCCTAGGACCATATGTCAGGACTACCGGGCATGATGACTCCTTGCTGTCCCCAGTCCACCTGGCCTTGCTGCTGTTCCAGTTTCAACTGTTCTGCCTGCGGTTATGGAACCCCTACCTTTCCCAGACCTGCTGTTTTCAACTCTTAATGATCGGCTATGAAAAGCCAACTGACATTTATTCCTGATTATTATTTGACCATGCTTGTCATTTATGAACATTTTGAACATCTTGGCCATGTTCTGTTATAATCTCCACCCGGCACAGCCAGAAGAGGACTGGCCACCCCTCATAGCCTGGTTCCTCTCTAGGTTTCTTCCTAGGTTTTGGCCTTTCTAGGGAGTTTTTCCTAGCCACCGTGCTTCTACACCTGCATTGCTTGCTGTTTGGGGTTTTAGGCTGGGTTTCTGTACAGCACTTCGAGATATTAGCTGATGTACGAAGGGCTATATAAAATAAACTTGATTTGATTTGATTTGAGTTGGATGTCAGAATTACCTCTTTAGACTCAGTTTCGTTTGTTGATATTTTAATGGAGGGAACTCAGCAGTGATATATATCTGTTTGTCTCCCACTGAGGTGTGTGTCTCTCTGTCTGAGTTGAAAGATGGTGTTTTCGGTTTGTGAAGAAATTCAGGGAATTGTTTAGCAAAGTTCAAGTCTCGCCAACTAATGTTCTGGTTGATAAAACAAATGCAATAGATTATCAGTCAGTTTTCTCTGTATCAGATTGTGGGTTCTTGGAATTGAGCCAAACACATCATTTGGTTAGTTCCCAAATTAATAAATTCCTAGACACTAAGAGGGATTGATAGATAGAGACACAGAGAGAGCGAGTACTAGAATCTGAAGTCAAATGTATACTATTTGCTGATGATCTGGTGATTCTGTCCCCAACCAAGGAGGGTTTACAGCAACACTTAGATCTTCTGTTCAGATTCTGTCAGACCTGGGCCCTGACAGTTAATCTCAGTAAGACAAAAATAATGGTGTTCCAAAAAATATCCAGTTGCCAGGACCACAAATACAAATTACATCAAGACACAATTACCCTAGAGCACACAAAAAACTACACTTACCTTGGCCTAAACATCAGCACCACAGGGAACCTCAAGCTGTAAACGATCTGAGAGACAAGGCAAGAAGATGCCATCAAAAGGAACGTAACATTTTACATCCCAATTAGGATCTGGCAAAAAATACTTGAATCAGTTATACAACCCATTGCCCTTCATGGTTATGAGGTCTGCGGTTCGCTCACAAACCAAGAACTCACAAAATGGACAAACACCAAATTGAGACTGCATGCAGAATTCTGCAAAACCATCCTCCATGTACAACATACTGTAAAACACCAAATATTGCATGCAGAGCAGAATTAGGGCGAATCCCGCTAATTATCAAAATCCAGAAAAGATGTATAAAATTTCACAACCACCTAAAAGGAAGCGATTCCCAAACCTTCCATAACAAGCTATCACCTACAGAGAGATGAACTTCTCTTGGGTAGGGGGCAGTATTTGTAATTTTGGATGAAAAGCATGCCCAAATTAAACTACCAGCTACTCATCTCCAGAAGATAAGATATGCATATTATTAGTAGATTTGGATGGAAAACACTCTGAAGTTGCTAAAACTGTTTGAATCATGTCTGTGAGTATAACAGAACTTATTTAGCAGGCGAAACCCCGAGGACAAACCATTCAGATTTTATTTTGTTGAGGTCACTCTCTTTTCAATGATTTTCATTGGGAAACCAGATTTCTAAGGGACCTTCTTGCAGTTCCTACCGCTTCCACTGGATGTCAACAGTCTTTAGAAATTGGTTGAGGTTATTCCTTTGTGTAATGATGAAGTACGGCCATGTTGAAGGAGGGTCACTCGAAATGTCCTGTTTGTTAGAAGCGCATGACCAGAAGGCTAGCTACAGTTGGTTTTAATCCTTTATTGAACACAGATCATCCCGTCTTCAATTTGATCGATTATTTACATTAAAAAATACCTAAAGTTGTATTACAAAAGTAGTTTGAAATTTTTGGGCAAAGTTTACAGGTAACTGTTGAGATATTTTGTAGTTACGTTTCACAATTTGGAACCGGTGTTTTTCTGGATCAAACGCGCCAAATAAATGGACATTTTGGATATATATCGACGGAATTAATCGAACAAAAGGACCATTTGTGATGTTTATGGGACATATTGGAGTGCCAACAACAGAAGCTCGTCAAAGGTAAGGCATGAATTATATTTTTATTTCTGCGTTTTGTGTCGCGCCTGCAGGGTTGAAATATGCTTCTCTCTCTTTGTTTACAATGGTGCTATCCTCAGATAATAGCATCGTTTGCTTTCGCCGAAAAGCCTATTTGAATTCTGACATGTTGGCTGGATTCACCACCAGTGTAGCTTTAATTTGGTATCTTTCATGTGTGATTTAATGAAAGTTTGATTTTTATAGTAATTTTATAGTAATTAATTTGAATTTGGCGCTCTGCATTTTCTCTATCTTTTTGCCAAGTGAGACAGTAGCGTCCCGCCTAAACTCAGATTTTTGGATATAAATATGAACTTTACCGAACAAAACATACATGTATTGTGTAACATGAAGTCCTATGAGTGTCATCTGATGAAGATCATCAAAGGTTAGTGATTAATTTTATCTCGATTTCTGCTTTTTGTTACTCCTCTCTTTGGCTGGAAAAATGGCTGTCTTTTTCTGTGACTTGGCTCTAACCTAACGTAATCGTTTGGTGTGCTTTCGTCGTAAAACCTTTTTGAAATCGGACACTTTGGCTGGATTTACAACAAGTGTATCTTTAAAATGGTGTAAAATACTTGTATGTTTGAGGAATTTAAATTATGGGATTTCTGTTGTTTTGAATTTGGCGCCCTGCAGTTTCACTGGCTGTTGACAAGGTGGGACGCTACCGTCCCACATACCCTAGTGAGGTTAACCTAAGCTAGCTGTGTCACGCCCTGACCATAGAGAGCCTTTTTATTCTCTATTTTGGTTAGGTGTGACTAGGGTGGGTAATCTAGGTTGTTTTATTTCTATGTTGGCCTGGTATGGATCCCAATCAGAGGCAGCTGTTTATCGTTGTCTCTGATTGGGGATCATATTTAGGCAGCCATTTCCCCACTGGGTTTTTGTGGGATCTTGTTTATGTGTAGTTACCTGTGAGCACTCCATAGCTTCACGTATCGTTTGCTTTTTTTTATTGTTGATGTGCGTTTCACAAATAAAAAGATGTGGAACCCATATCACGCTGCGCCTTGGTCCGAATGTTATTTCGACGATCGTGACAAGCTGGTCCTGGGGCTCTGCTTACAAACACAAACAGACCCCACAGAGCCCCAGGACAGCAACAAAATTAGACCCAACCAAATCATAAGAAAACAAAAAGATAATTACTTGACACATTGGAAAGAACTAACCAAAAAACAGAGCAAACTGGAATGCTATTTGGCCTTAAACAGAGAGTACACAGTGGCAAAATACCTGACCACTGTGACTAACCCAAATTTAAGGAAAGCTTTGACTATGTACATACACAGTGAGCATTGCCTTGCAATTGAGAGAGGCCGCCATCGGCAGACCTGGCTCTCCAGAGAAGACAGGCTATGTGTACACTGCTGTCGTGTCTTTGGCTATGCCGGATTAAGTGATATGACATGCTATTCTATAAAATAATTTCTCTGTAATTAATATTACCTGATTAAGCTCATCAGGTAAATAATTAACTAGAAAGTCGGGGTACCACAAAATAATGTTAATAGAGCTGTTATCTTCCGAATAAACTCTTAAAGACCTAGTAATCTTTTACCTCAATAGCAGTCAATATTTATTCGTCACTTTATTTAGTCTCATCTGAAAGTTGTAAATTCGTGGTTATCTTCACGAACCCTGGCTAACAAGATGAATCAGCAATTCAAAATGTGTTTTAATTATTTATTTACTAAATACCTAAATAATCACACAAAATTACATATACACAGAATGTATCGTACATTGATTACAAATTATGTCATAAAGGAAAACGTCCCTAGCGGACGGAGCAGATATGACAGCTGATTACACAAAGAGAGGGGGTTGGGTTTGAGTGAAAGAGTGGGAAGACTGAGTAACAAAGGGAGAAGCTATGCTATCGTAAATACAGTATCTTATGCATTCTTATTTTTCCCAAGATGGCATAGCAGTCAGACGTCCTTTGTCCTCGTCTTGTCGTGTCCCGTATATATTTATATTTACACCTTTCTTCGCATATCTTTTATATATTTTCTTTTACAATAACTGAACTTCAAAACACTCTCCTGCAACCCGCCTCACCAATAAAAAAAAAAAAGAGTATTATTTACCTTAAATCTGAAATCCACAATAGAAGCTAGCCAGAAGCTAACCAGAAGCTAACTAGAAGCTAGCCAGAAGCTAAACAGAAGCTAGCCAGAAGCTACCCGGAAGCTAGCCAGTTTACTGGCTAACGTTAGTATTCAGCTAACCACGGTTTGTGGTCATCAGCTATTCCTTTAGCTCGAAAATCTATCGGCAGTTTTGTACAACGCGACTTAGACCAGAACATACCAGACCTATTTTTCTCTCCATATCCCCGGATTTCAACCGCAAGCTCTGGACATTTACACCTGGATTTCGCAGCTAGCTAGCTGCTATCCGTGTGACTATTGGCTTACGTCGATCCCAGAGCAAACATCAATTATTCCGGAGCTAGCCAGCTGAAGAGTTCCATCAGCCACTCCTGGGCTACAATCACCTATCCGGACCCGTTTTACTGCCAATGCGGAGCCCCACAGGGCCTTCACGACTGGACTACCGACGTTATCTGCCCGTGGGAGTTATCCAACTGGCCCCTCCGTCGCGACGTTACCTGAACGCTCATCTGCGGCCCGTTAATCGTTAGCTGTCTTATCGGCTGCTATCTGAATAAGTCTATCGGACAATTCTTTCATTGGTCACTATAACTATATCTATTTTGCCAATTGGATTGATCCCCTCTACCACACGGAAACCCCACTAATCCACCGACGGAAACGCACGAGGTGGCTGAAACAGACCTCCATCCTATGCTAGCGTGCTACCGATGGCCCGGCTAGCTGTCTGAATCGTCATGACCCCAACTAAGCTTGCCTCTCCTTAATGTCAATATGCCTTGTCCATTGCTGTTCTGGTTAGTGTTTATTGGCTTATTTCACTGTAGAGCCTCTAGCCCTGCTCACTATACCTTATCCAACCTTTCAGTTCCACCACCCACACATGCGATGACATCACCTGGTTTCAATGATGTTTCTAGAGACAATATCTCTCTCATCATCACTCAATACCTAGGTTTACCTCCGCTGTATTCACATCCTACCATACCTTTGTCTGTACATTATACCTTGAAGCTATTTTATCGCCCTCAGAAACCTTTTACTCTCTGTTCCAGACGTTCTAGATGACCAATTCTCATAGCTTTTAGTCGTACCCTTATCCTACTCCTCCTCTGTTCCTCTGGTGATGTAGAGGTGAATCCAGGTCCTGCAGTGCCTAGCTCCACTCCTATTCCCCAGGCGCTCTCTTTTGATGACTTCTGCAACCGTAATAGCCTTGCATGCATGTTAAGAAGCTAAAAACTACATTTAATCTTTTCACAAATAGTTTCATATTTAAACATTTAAATTGCACAACAATTCCATGTGAATCTGATAACTAGAATGTGTAGATTTTCCAAGATACAGTTTATGTCGTCCTATCATCAGTAATCATGTCTCAGACGCCAACTGAACTGACATCATATTCATTAAGTCCCAACGCATATTTTCAACTGGTTGGATTACAAAATATGGTTCCATTTACCATCCTTTGATATCACTAAAAAGATATCACTCAGAGAGAGAGAAAGAGAGAGAGAGAGAGAGAGAGAGAGAGAGAGAGAGAGAGAGGTACTGAACTAGACACAGATATGAAGAATGATCTGATGTCCTCAGAGCCAGGGACTCTCTTTCTCACTCATTCTGTCTCCCCATCTCTTGCTCTCTCTCTCTCTCTCTCTCTCTCTCTCTCTCTCTCTCTCTCTCTCTCTCTCTCTCTCTCTCTCTCTCTCTCTCTCTCTCTCTCTCTCTCTCTCTCTCTCTCTCTCTCTCTCTGTGTATCTGTCTTTTTCTATCTCGCTGTCTCTCTCTGTCCCTCCTTCATGCTCTCTCTCTCTTTTCACACACACTGATGAAACATGACAATATGGAGGAGGGTAGATGGGACATTATGAATAATACCTAACATCCGAGAATAGGGGAGAGAGAGAAAAGAAAGACAAGAAAGAGACTGTGAAAAAGAAGGTGAGAGACAGAGAGGGAAAGAGAAAGATGTAAGAGTGCGTGTGTGTGTGTGTGTGTGTGTGTGTGTGTGTGTGTGTGTGTGTGTGTGTGTGTGTGTGTGTGTGTGTGTGTGTGTGTGTGTGTGTGTGTGTGTGTGTGTGTGTGTGTGTGTGTGTGTGTGTGTGTGTGTGTGTGTGTGTGTGTGTGTGTGTGTGTGTGTGTGTGTTTCTTTCCCTTCCCAATTGTAATTTTAAAGAGGGGTTGAATTAAACAACTGACATTTTCTGACCTGTTTCCTGACTGTTCTCCATGGAGACGAACAGCAGGATGTACAAACAAGGAAATCAAAGAGGTTTCAACCAATCACAGCCAAACATCTCAGAAAGAACCATGTTAGATCAATGACATCACGGTAACTACCCTGCGGTTAAATGTAAATGTTTTCAAAATGTTTTCAAAATGTTCTATAATACCAATGTGATCTAAATGGGGAGGAGAACATGCTTGCGTCCCAAATGGCACCCTGGGCTCTGGTCAAAAGTAGTGCACTGTATATGGAATACTAGGGTGCCATTTGGGACGCAGACCATCTCTGGGGTACTATGAATCACTTTCAGGTAAGCTTTCCTCGGCTCTCCTATACAGCTGGTTACAAATAATTCCAATGTATACAACATATGTGGGAAAAATGTGTAGGTTTATTGGACTGGTTTCCTGTATACCTGCGCAGTGGGGAGTGGCATTAACTGAATGGCTTACAGAAATTTCTGTAATGGGGATAGGATAGGAGAAAGCATTCGCTTATTGGGAGATTAAGTGTATGTCCCAAACGGCACCCTATTCCCTATATAGTGCACTACCTTTGACCGGAGCCCTGGGCACTGGTCAAAAATAGTGCACTACATAGCATAGAGGCATTTGTGATTCAGTCAATGTTTCAACATGGAAGGAGATGATTAACTTTGTGAGAAATGTGGAGCATTAAAGGAGAGACTGCTTAGATTCTTGTGTTTGCTGTATTCATTCTGTGAAGAGCAATTACTTAACTGCAGCACAGCAAGACATTTTCAATTTGAATGGACACACAACAGTCAGGTCTCTCTCTGTTCTTTATCCATCACTCACCCTCCTCTTTTCCGGTCCTCCCTTTCTTTAGCTATACATCTCCCTCTCTCCATCTTCTTCATCCATGACTCTCTCTTCTGACCTCTTCCCCGTTCCTCATTCTCATTTTCTTTCTATCTCTTTCTCCTTCTCTATTTCTCCCCCTCTCTCTTTCTGAGATAGCATGTTTTAAATCATTTTTATTATGGAAAAGCTTAACTTACCTATCTTAATCTAACATTACAGGTACAAACACAAACCCACATACGTGACTTATCAATAAATGTGTATTTTTCCCTCCAGTCTAACCCTTTAACTCCCTATTTCAAATGACAAGTGAAAATCCTCTCAGATTCCAGATCACCATCAGAGATCATTCTGTATGAAGACTGGATGACCTACCTCTGAACCTGGACTATACTGGTATATTACTGCAGACCTCTCTCTCTCTCTTTCGCTCTCCCTCCCTGACTGTCTTATCTCTCCATCTCTCTATGTAGCTCTCTCAATCTCTTGCTCGCTTTCTCTCTCTCTCTGTTCTTTTTTCTTTTTTCGTTATTGTCCTCTAAACCAGCCCAGTTCTCTGGGTTTTCCTCTAGGGGCTCAGGAGGACCAGTGTCTGTCTGGGCTGTCTAGCTGTCTGTAGGGAACTGGTGGCTTTGCTCTTCCCTGTATCAGTCACAGGCAATGAATTAGTCTCAGACAAAGAATCACTACATGAGATTAAAAAAAAAAAAAGTGTAATTTACCCCTGATTTCAGATAAAAAGTCTACATTTTAATTGATTTAATAACAGTTGATCTCTTCATTGTGCACCTCCTTGCTGTGCTATTGAATAGTTTGTTATGGTCTCTATTGGAGGTGTCTGGTTGACACAGACACCATCACAGGGCCACCGTGTTTCTGTAAAGAGCCCCTGCTGTGAAGAGGTTGACGTTCCATGTTGTGATTTTTACTCAAACTCTTTGATGTTTCTTTGTGTTGTCTCAATAAGGCACAGAGTGGACAGCGTATGCACATAGGAAAGGTCATTCCACTGTTAGCGCTCTCTTTACAAACTACTGATTTTATATCATTCATCCATTCAGTCATTTTGTTTGTTTTGCTAAGAGCACCGTGACATTTCAATCACATAAAGGGTGTCATCTGTTACAGTGTGATGGTTTAAGGGGTGAGCTGGAAGACACACGCAAGCACGCAAGCATTCACACATGCAAGCACACACACACACACACACAAACGCACACACATGCACATACACCCAGACACACATGCACACACACACACGCACACACACACACAGGCACATTGCAACCATGTTTCCAGTACGTTGCATAAAAAATGTCACGACAGGCCTCATGGAAACAGCAAATTTGTCTATATAAACTTCCAAATATCGACAAAACAAAATACGCTAGACAAGGTGGGATCTTTTTGTCAGCCAGGTGACCCGTGATACAAGTCAATAGTAGACATCCAGCAACGTCTCAGGACGTCAGGAGATGACGTGGAAACCGACCACTAGGGGCAACAGTGAGCGCTGTTACCTTCAAGTAGATTTTGGTTTTGCTAGGGCATTGTGGGCAGGGATAGTGGATGGGCGATTTTTCATATATATATGTATATATATATATATATATATATATTTTTTTTTTTAAGCCAATCCCAAACCTTAACCCTTGCTAGGGTGTTGTGGACAGGGATGGTGGATGCGTGTAAGCATCTGCCTCTGGTGCAAAAAGTTGCATGTTTAAATCCAACGATATCCCAAACATTAACCCTTACATTAACCATTTGGGGTTGATGCCAAACCTTAAGATTTCAGAGTTAATGCCTAAACTTAATAACCCAGTTAATGCAAAAAACTTTACCTTAAACACTTTGAAATTTGACGTTTGGAACAAGTTCGAAATTTGACATTTGAGACGCATGGATGAACGTCTAATTCTGATGTGAGACTGTGAGAGCATCTGCTTATTGTGTCAGTAAAATTCATTATATGAAAAATGGCAGGGAAAAGCCTTTATGCCCAAATATTGATATACAGTTTTTTACAATCACTTTGGCACTAATTTCGGGAACCTTGATGTCATTTTTCAAAACTCTAGACACAAAACTTACAACCAATGATCAAAATGCAAATTTGTCAAAACTCTAACACTTTTTCTAATTGCTTGGATACAATACACATAAAGCTAAGATCATTTGTTCATTGAACTAAAATCACCTGTTCAAAATGACACAACTTAACATCAAAGTATTACCATTTCAAAATGCAATTCACACATTACATCTGAGATGACTGTCTATTCATTTCATTACAATGATCTAACTATCAATTGATACAAATGCTCAAAATGATAAGTAACTGTTGCATTACTCTTAATGCATAGTTTTATGGAAACTGACAAACAATATTCCATGTTTAGATCATGAAAGTTTCAGGATAACGAGATCCATGAATTATTCACGGTGTTGTACATTCAGAGATGCCCTTCTGCACACCACTGTTTTAAACAGCTGTTATTTGAGCATTTGTGGCCTTTCTGTTAGCTTGACACCAATTACAGTGGAACATGAACCAATTGGACTACATTATCTATGGATGTAATATTTCATCATCATTCTTTATCAGACACTGTTTCTATGGTCCCATGTACCACTTTTCCAGACCATGTTTTCAGATTTGACATTACTGTATATTCACCGGCCACTTTATTAGGTACACCTATCAAGTACTGGGTAGGACCCCCTTTTGCCTCCACAACAGCCTGAATTATTCACGGTGTTGTACGTTAAGAGATGCCCTTCTGCACACCACTGTTTTAAACAGCTGTTATTTGAGCATTTGTGGCCTTTCTGTTAGCTTGAATGAGTCTGGACATTCTCTTCTGACCTCTCTCATTAACAAGGTGTTTTGCCCACAGAACTGCCGCTCACTGAATGTGTTTTGTTTATTTGCACCATACTCTGTAAACTCTAGAGACTGTAGTGCGTAAAAATCCCAGGAGGGCAGCTGTTTCTGGGATGCTGAAATAACCATGTGTGACATCATTAATTATACCACGGTCAAAGTTGCTTAGATTACCCATCTTGCCCGTTCTAATGTTTGGTCGAACAACATCTAAAGCTCTCTACTCTATATACTCTATATATTGAGTTGCAGGCAGCCACATGATTCGCTGTTCGAATGTAACCTTCCTTGATGAGCTAAATCAGGTCTGTAGAGCTGATAGCATGACCTATGTCATTGTGTGGGATAATGTCAGGTTCCACCATGCTCAAATGGTGCAAGCATGGTTTCAGGCCCATCTACAATTTACCACCCTATACTTACCCCCATACTCTTCTTTCCTAAAACCCGATTGAGGAATTTTTCTCCACATGGAGGTGGCAGGTATATGATAGCCTCACGAACAAGCCATCCTTCTCCAGGCCATGGATGACACATGCAATGACATCACGGCAGACCAGTGTCAGGCCTGGATTCGCCATGCCCGAACATTCTTCCCAAGATGTTTGGCGAATGAAAACATCCATTTTGATGTGGATGAGAACCTGTGGCCAAATCCACAAGACAGGGTTGAGGGAAATATAGAAGTACAGTAATCAATCCTTCGTTTTGCTTTTTACAGTAAGCCAGGTGAGGAACACTGCAGTTGACCTTTAACTGTTTTTTATTTTTTTGTAGCTACTTATTTTTGCTTTGATTCAAAGAAACCTATGTTGTGATTTGATTGTATTTCCTCAATACATTTCATATTTTGTTCAATGATTCCACTGTGTCTGTAGTATTCTCTCTACTAGTCCTTTTACAGTGATGTATTTACGTGTAGTAGCATAATGAAACATGTATCACATATTTTGTACTACAATATTTAATGATTGTACGAACAACTACACAGTGAAACTATCGGTATCTTGTGTGTGGGTGATCTAAATGAATGTTCCAATGGTATTTCATGATAAATGAGTTTTTTGAACCAATGATTCTGCAAGTGCAAGGTTTCTTTAAAGATATGAATGCACAATGCAATGTTTTGAACATTGGACAGCCTGTGTTACAAGTGATGACCATTTTGAGTTTTGTGTCAAGAGTTTTGAAAAAGGACCACATGGTTCTAAAATTAGTCCTAAAGGTATTGTTAAAAACTGTAATAACATTATATTGAAGTAAACTTGGAGTCATGCGATGATACATTATGCTGTGTGGTCCTCCCACTACGACTCGGCAAAGCATACAGTTTATTAGGCTACAGATGAAATAGGCTATGATACACTTCAGACGGTGTCAAAAGTGCATGGTGATGAGCTTGATAAAATCAAATAAATAAATCAAATGTAATTTGTCACATGCTTTGTAGACAACATGTGTAGACTGAACAGTGAAATGCTTGCTTATGGATCCTTTTCAAACAATGCAGTTAAAGATAATATAAAACTTTTATTAAAAAAAATGTAAATAGTGACACAGTGAATAATGAATAATGAATAAAAATAATGAGTAAAAATAACATGGCTATATGTAGGGAATAGAAAATAACATGGCTATATACAGAGAGTACCAGTACCGAGTTGATGTACAGGGGTACAAAGTAATTGAGGTAGCTATGTGCTGTATATTGTTTTTATAAATGTTTTTATTTAACAAGTCAGTTAAGAACAAATTCTTATTTACATTGATGGCCTACCCCGGCCAAACCCGGACAATGAAGGGACAATTGTGCGCTGCCCTATGGGACTCCCAATCACGGCCGGATGTGATACAGCCTGGATATACAGTAGGTAGGGGTATAGTGACTAACAGCATATGTAGTGTGTGTGTGTGCGTGCGTGCGTGCGTGCGTGCGTGCGTGTGTGCGTGCGTGCGGCCACACAGTCATGGGTTAACAGGGAGTACAGGAGTGGACTAAGCATGCACCACTGAGGGATCTCTGAGTTGAGGGTCAGCTTGGCGGATGTGTAGTTGCCTACCCTCACCACCTGGGGGCGTCCCATCACGAAGTCCAGGATCCATTTGCAGAGGGAGGTATTCAGTCCCAGGGACATTAGCTTAGTGATGAGCTTTGAGGGCACTATGGTGTTGGACGCTGAGCTGTAGTCAATGAGCAGCATTCTCACGTAGGTCTTCCTTTTGTCCAAGTGGGAAAGGGCAGAGTGGAGTGCAATAGAGATTGTGTCATCTGTGGATCTGTCTTTTATCCGCAACAAGCAATTTGATGGAATCACATCTCTGGTGGGATAATGCACATTTTGTTTTTATGCAGATTTTTGAATATTTACATGAAAATCTTTCGCCAATTGGATGGAAACGCAATTACAGACACACTTTTATTTTTCTATTTTATTTTTGCATTGTGCTCTGCATTCGGGAAAGTATTCAGACCCTTTGACTTTTTCACATTTTTTTACAGTACGTTACAGCCTTATTCTAAAGTTGATCAAATAATTTTTTTCCTCTCATCAATCTACACACAATACCCCATAATGACAGCAAAAACAGGTTTTTAGAATTTTTAGCACATTTTTTGCAAAGACCCTTTACTCAGAACTTTGTTGAAGCACCTTTGACAGCGATTTCATAAATGTGCTTTAATGTGTTTTTGAATAATACTGATTTGATGCCCCTGCACCTCTGAGGGTATAGATGTCTCTGAGGGTATAGATGTCTCTGAGGGTATAGATGTCTCTGAGAGTATAGATGTCTCTGAGGGTATAGATGTCTCTGAGGGTATAGATGTCTCTGAGAGTATAGATGTCTCTGAGAGTATAGATGTCTCTGAGGGTATAGATGTCTCTGAGAGTATAGATGTCTCTGAGGGTATAGATGTCTCTGAGGGTATAGATGTTTCTGAGAGTACAGATGTCTCTGAGGGTATAGATGTCTCTGAGGGTATAGATGTCTCTGAGAGTATAGATGTCTCTGAGGGTATAGATGCCTCTGAGGGTATAGATGTCTCTGAGGGTATAGATGTCTCTGAGAGTATAGATGTCTCTGAGAGTATAGATGTCTCTGAGGGTATAGATGTCTCTGAGGGTATAGATGTCTCTGAGAGTATAGATGTCTCTGAGGGTATAGATGTCTCTGAGAGTATAGATGTCTCTGAGAGTATAGATGTCTCTGAGGGTATAGATGTCTCTGAGTGTATAGATGTCTCTGAGGGTATAGATGTCTCTGAGGGTATAGATGTCTCTGAGAGTATAGATGTCTCTGAGGGTATAGATGCCTCTGAGGGTATAGATGTCTCTGAGGGTATAGATGTCTCTGAGAGTATAGATGTCTCTGAGAGTATAGATGTCTCTGAGGGTATAGATGTCTCTGAGGGTATAGATGTCTCTGAGAGTATAGATGTCTCTGAGGGTATAGATGTCTCTGAGAGTATAGATGTCTCTGAGAGTATAGATGTCTCTGAGGGTATAGATGTCTCTGAGTGTATAGATGTCTCTGAGGGTATAGATGTCTCTGAGGGTATAGATGTCTCTGAGAGTATAGATGTCTCTGAGGGTATAGATGTCTCTGAGGGTATAGATGTCTCTGAGGGTATAGATGTCTCTGAGAGTATAGATGTCTCTGAGGGTATAAATGTCTTACTGAAGCATACGTTCTCAGTCAATCATCTGTGGAGAATGTTACAGTATATGGGGTGGAGGAATCTGAATGGCCAAGTAGTCCATAGCACCAGTAGGCTACAGAATAAAGTACAATCTAAAACCATAAAACACGTGTCATGTTTATAACTTTAATGTCAGTATTTAAACATAAACATTAGGCATTTAGATTTGCCAATAAGCAAATAAGACAAGCGTTTGGAATGCAAGATTAAATAGTCAGCTTTTCCAGTCAGTTTCCAACCAGGACAACACAATATATCTCTTAAGTGTTCAGATTTTAAACATTAGTGTTTACTTTCCTATCGTCTAAACTAATCCAATCTGTAAGGAGTTGGACATATTGCGCCTGTTACTGAGATGGTTGTTCCAGTTTAGGTAGTCTTGTTTATTAAGTCTATCACCACAGCAGTCATTCTGCAGGTTAGGGATGCTAAAATATTCCAATTGTTGGATATCCTCCCTCTGGCTGGATTCCGATATGAATTACTTATTCACTTCACAAACTAGCGTAGTGTGACTTGCTGGTCTGACGTGGCTCATGAGGATTTTCAGACCACAATGTCAAGGATAACTAAGCCATAACTAAAGGCCTTATGACATGTATAATATGTGGTCATAAAGGGTTTACTTTTTATTGATTCACATTCTCTTAGACAGTAACTTGGTGAAGGCTTAATGAATAGGAGTTTTTGAATGCAACAACCATGTCTCTGTCACTAACAAAAGCAGTCATGGGTGGGTATCTCTCACATTCACTCGAAAGGAATGCTTGAAAATATTCAAATATGGCTTTACACCATACAGTAGTGTTTAAAACCTAAATGCCTTGTGCTGAATAAATGTGTTCATGTGTTTAAAAAGTGTTACAGCGAATAAACATGTTCTGGCGTTTCCAATCTAAAGACTGTGATGCATTTTTATGGAAATTCTAAATGCCTTGATGTGTTTAAAAAGTGTTACTGAAAAGTGTTTAGTTTTGTGTTCAGATCCTAAACAATTGGTTTTACAGTGTAGTCCATACTATACCTGTCACACCCTGATCTGTTTCACCTGTCTTTGTGATTGTCTCCACCTCCCTCCAGGTGTCTCCCATCTTCCCCATTATCCCCTGTGTATTTTTCCTGTGTTCTCTGTTTGTCTGTTGCCAGTTCATCTTGTTTGTCAAGTCAACCAGCGTTTTTTGTATCAGCTCCTGCTTTTCCCCACAAATTCCAATTGGCTATACTTAAACTCTTTAACATCATCCTCAGCTCTGGCATCTTTCTCAATATTTGGAACCAAGGACTGATCACCCCAATCCACAAAAGTGGAGACCAATTTTGCCCCAATAACTACTGGGGGATATGCGTCAACAGCAACCTTGGGAAAATCCTCTGCATTATCATCCATAACAGCAGACTCGTACATTTCCTCAGCGAAAACAATGTACTGAGCAAATGTCAAATTGGCTTTTTACCAAATTACCGCATGACAGACCACGTATTCACCCTGCACAATTGACAAACAAACCAAAACAAAGGAAAAGTCTCCTCCTGCTTCGTTGATTTCAAAAAAGCTTTAGACTCTATTTGGCATGAGGGTCTGCTATACAAATTGATGTAAAGTGGTGTTAGGGGGAAAACATACAACATTATAAAATCCATGTACACAAACATGGATTGGCAAAAACACACACATTTCTTTCCACAGGGCTGGGGGTGAGACAGGGATTCAGCTTAAGCCCCACCCTCTTCAACATATATACAGTGGGGAGAACAAGTATTTGATACACTGCCGATTTTGCAGGTTTTCCTACTTACAAAGCATGTGGAGGTCTGTAATTTTTATCATAGGTACACTTCAACTGTGAGAGACGGAATCTAAAACAAAAATCCAGAAAATCACATTGTATGATTTTTAAGTAATTAATTTGCATTTTATTGCATGACATAAGTATTTGATACATCAGAAAAGCAGACCTTAATATTTGGTACAGAAACCTTTGTTTGCAATTACAGAGATCATACGTTTCCTGTAGTTCTTGACCAGGTTTGCACACACTGCAGCAGGGATTTTGGCCCACTCCTCCATACAGACCTTCTCTAGATCCTTCAGGTTTCGGGGCTGTCGCTGGGCAATACGGACTTTCAGCTCCCTCCAAAGATTTTCTATTGGGTTCAGGTCTGGAGACTGGCTAGGCCACTCCAGGACCTTGAGATGCTTCTTACGGAGCCACTCCTTAGTTGCCCTGGCTGTGTGTTTCGGGTTGTTGTCATGCTGGAAGACTCAGCCACGACCCATCTTCAATGCTCTTACTGAGGGAAGGAGGTTGTTGGCCAAGATCTCGCGATACATGGCCCCATCCATCCTCCCCTCAATACGGTGAAGTCGCCCTGTCCCCTTTGCAGAAAAGCATCCCCAAAGAATGATGTTTCCACCTCCATGCTTCACGGTTGGGATGGTGTTCTTGGTTGTCCTCATCCTTCTTCTTCCTCCAAACACGGCGAGTGGAGTTTAGACCAAAAGGCTCTATTTTTGTCTCATCAGACCACATGACCTTCTCCCATTCCTCCTCTGGATCATCCAGATGGTCATTGGCAAACTTCAGACAGGCCTGGACATGCGCTGGCTTGAGCAGGGGGACCTTGCGTGCGCTGCAGGATTTTAATCTGTGACGGCGTAGTGTGTTACTAATGGTTTTCTTTGAGACTGTGGTCCCAGCTCTCTTCAGGTCATTGACCAGGTCCTGCAGTGTAGTTCTGGGCTGATCCCTCACCTTCCTCATGATCATTGATGCCCCACGAGGTGAGATCTTGCATGGAGCCCCAGACCGAGGGTGATTGACCGTCATCTTGAACTTCTACCATTTTCTAATAATTGCGCCAACAGTTGTTGCCTTCTCACCAAGCTGCTTGCCTATTGTCCTGTAGCCCATCCCAGCCTTGTGCAGGTCTACAATTTTATCCCTGATGTCCTTACACAGCTCTCTGGTCTTGGCCATTGTGGAGAGGTTGGAGTCTGTTTGATTGAGTGTGTGGACAGGTGTCTTTTATACAGGTAACGAGTTCAAACAGGTGAAGTTAATACAGGTAATGAGTGGAGAACAGGAGGGCTTCTTAAAGAAAAACTAACAGGTCTGTGAGAGCCGGAATTCTTACTGGTTGGTAGGTGATCAAATACTTATGTCATGCAATAAAATGCAAATTAATTACTTAAAAATCATACAATGTGATTTTCTGGATTTTTGTTTTAGATTCCGTCTCTCACAGTTGAAGTGTACCTATGATAAAAATGACAGACCTCTACATGCTTTGTAAGTAGGAAAACCTGCAAAATCGGCAGTGTATCAAATACTTGTTCTCCCCACTGTATCAATGAATTGACCAGGGCACTAGAACAGTCTGCAGTATCCGGCCTCACCCTACTAGAATCAAATGTCTACTGTTTGCTGATTATCTGGTGCTGTCCCCAACCAAGGAGGGCCTACAGCAGAACCTAGATTTTCTGCACAGATTATGTCAGACCTGGGCCCTGACAGTAAATCTCAGTAAGACAAAAATATTGGTGTTCGATCTAGACAAGAAGGGCCTTCTACGCCATCAAAAGGAACATAAAATTTGACATACCAATTAGGATCTGGCTAAAAATACTTGAATCAGTTACACAACCCATTGCCCTTCATGGTTGTGAGGTATGGGGGCCGCTCAGACAGTACCCAATAGGCTGAGAGAGGCTGGACTGAGGGCTTGTAGGCCTGTTGTAAGGCAGGTTCTCACCAGACATCACCGGCAACAATGTCGCCTATGGGCACAAACCCCCGTCGCTGGACCAGACAGAACTGGCAAAAAGTGCTCTTCACTGACGAGTCGCGGTTTTGTCTCACCAGGGGAGATAGTCGGATTCGCGCTTATCGTCAAAGGAATGAGCGTTACACCGAGGCCTGTACTCTGGAGCGGGATTGATTTGGAGGTGGAGGGTCCGTCATGGTCTGGGGCGGTGTGTCACAGCATCATCGGACTGAGCTTGTTGTCATTGCAGGCAATCTCAACTCTGTGCGTTACAGGGAAGCCATCCTCCTCCCTCATGTGGTACCCTTCCTGCAGGCTCACCCTGACATGACCCTCCAGCATGGCAATGCCACCAGCCATACTGCTCGTTCTGTTCTTGATTTCCTGCAAGACAGGAATGTCAGTGTTCTGCCATGGCCAACGAAGAGCCCGGATCTCAATCCCATTGAGCACGTTTGGGACCTGTTGGATCAGAGGGTAAGGGCTAGGGCCATTCCCCCCAGAAATGTCCGGGAACTTGCAGGTGCCTTGGTGGAAGAGTGGGGTAACATCTCACAGCAAGAACTGGCAAATCTGGTGCAGTCCATGAGAAGGAGATGCACTGCAGTACTTAATGCAGCTGGTGGCCACACCAGATACTGACTGTTACTTTTGATTTTGACCCCCCCTTTGTTTAGGGACACATTATTCCATTTATGTTAGTCACATGTCTGTGGAACTTGTTCAGTTTATGACTCCGTTGTTGAATCTTGTTATGTTCATACAAATATTTACACATGTTAAGTTTGCTGAAAATAAACGCAGTTCACAGTGAGAGGACATTTCTTTTTTTGCTGACTTTATTAAAACAACGCAGACTATGGAGGGTTTTACGCACTTCCAAACTTTTCACAGTAGCTGGACAAAGATACAATATAAATAGAAAGGGAGAATGTCAACTCATGGTTATACTGCTCCCAAATAGGCCTGTTTTATGAACATGATCGGAACCATTTTACAGATCAGATTGCATTTACACATCTCCAGAAGTTAAATTGCAAA
Organism: Salvelinus alpinus; assembly: GCF_045679555.1. NCBI lineage: Eukaryota > Metazoa > Chordata > Actinopteri > Salmoniformes > Salmonidae > Salvelinus > Salvelinus alpinus. The sequence goes on along the minus strand of NC_092101.1, from coordinate 34,658,296 downwards.
CGCGCCACGGACGTAGTCACAATAAAACCAGGAAGGTGAATCATTCTAATAAGTGTGGTTGTAATAAAATGTAATGACACACAAGTAAGAATTTGTTTACAACAATAAATACATTTAAAATATAATGATATCAAAAACCACCCGGATAAAAAAGACACACATTGCTGTTGAACCAGCCTTCGTTATAGTAGGTCTAAGAGAGGGCTTGGGTTTTGAACATATGAAACGGAAAACAAGCAATACAGGTTTACAGGTTACAGATAACTTCTAAATACGAGGTTCGCTGGTATTCACCGAGGTTTCATAATGGGCATGGACACGTAGCCTACATCATGGAGAGGGGACAGGTAGCCTACATCATGGAGAGGGTTTTAAGCATGTCCAAAACAGTACCTGCATGGTTAAAATAATGTGGGCCTGCCTGCAATGCATAGATAAAAAGAGAATGTCAGCTCACTGTTTTACTTCACTCAAAGTTTATATTTTAATAAAGGTTTGGTGATTATGATTTATTTCCAAGCTGTCTCAGGAGCCAAACCCTTTATCGACAGTCTTGACTACTTCGCGATTGCATTGGGAAGGGCAGCAAAAAGCCTTTTTTTTCACCTGTATTTAAACAGGTAGGCCAGTTGAGAACAAGATCTCATTTACAACTGCAACCTGGCCAAGATAGAGCAAAGCAGTGCGACACAAACACAGAGTTACACATGGGATAAACAAACGTACAGTCAATAACACAATAGAAAAGTCTATATACAGTGTGTGTAAATGTAGTAAGATTAGTGAGGTAAGGCAATAAATAGGCCATAGTGGAAAAATAATTACAATTTAGCAATTAAACACTGGAGTGATAGATGTGCAGAAGATGAATGTGCAAGTAGAGATACTGGGGTCCAAAGGAGCAAAAAAAATGTAATAACAACATGGGGATGAGGTAGTTGGGTGGGCTATTTACAGATGGGATATGTACAGGTGCAATGATCGGTAAGCTGCTCTGACAGCTGATGCTTAAAGTTAGTGAGGAAGATATGTCTCCAGCTTCAGTGATTTTTGCAATTCGTTCCAGTCATTGGCCTTCATTAAGATGAGGGGAGGCTATGCTTGGTTTTTAACCCCAAAAAATGAGTTTTTTGTTTTTAAATATGTATGCAGGCACTAAAAGCACATTAGGCTACTCTTGTTCAATGCGTATATGGGCAGTGTGCGTCATGGCTGGATAGCTTTTGGTTGGTCTTAAATATTGTCACAAGCCGGCTCATAGCCTGTGACAAAAATGAGGGGACACGAACAACAGGTATAGGCCAATTAAAAGTGTTCTTTATTATAAACAAAACTATTAACTTAAAACTAAGAAAAAGGAATGAGGTGTGGAAGTATCATAATGTAGGGTGTATGTAAAGTGCATGGATGCGTGAATATGTGTGTGTGAACATGACTGAGTGAAAACTATGCAAAACTACAAATGAACAAACAAAACATGAGCATACCTGGAGGAGCAGAGAGAGAGAGAGAGAGGTGATTAGTGAAACAGTTTATAAATACCCTGAGCCCAGGTGACTCCAATCACTAACGACCCTGACAATATCAACATCAGCGCTGCCTGATATTAGCACTTTGGATCATGTTTTTAAGGACACACCTCAGATATTTCTCCCCCTCTCATCTGAGTACAAGCGAGCTGATATAAGACGGGTAAATTCCCGAATCTGGGGTTAGGGCTGGAAAAGTTTTTGCACCAGTTTTTACATAATGAAATTGCAAACTAACGTGCGTTAGTTGCGCAAGGCAATCTGGTAAACTCATTATGACATCATTCTGTGGATAGAGTAAATATCAATAGCTGCCAACCAGTTAAGTACATTTGACATTTTAGTCATTTAGCAGACACTCTTATCCAGAGCAACTTACAGTAGTGAGTGAATACATTTCATGTTTTTTTCATACTGGCCCCCCGTGGGAATCAAACCCACAACCTTGGCGTTGCAAGCACCAAGTAGTGATGATCATGATCATTAATATGTCTGTTTATACTCAGAAAATCTGTGCAAATATACAGGTATTGTATGTCCATACAGTAGCCTAGCCATTCCACTGTTCTCTTTCTGAAAGGATGCAGGGAGTACATTTGGATTTAACACTGACAGGCTGACAGCCTACTATTGCTTCTGCTGAATTGGAGGTTGGTGTGTGTGTGTGTGTGTGTGTGTGTGTGTGTGTGTGTGTGTGTGTGTGTGTGTGTGTGTGTGTGTGTGTGTGTGTGTGTGCGTGTGTGTGTATACTGTGGAAGGTCATGTAAGCATCTCTGTGTTGTTATTTTTGTATGTCAGACACATGCACACACTATGCACACACATTATGGACACACACTATGCACACACATTATGGACACACACTATGCACACACATTATGGACACACACTATGGACACACACTCTTACTCAGTCAAATATAAATGCTCAGAGAGACATTTACACACGTTTATATTCAGGACAGGAGGAAATTATCAATAATCAGGCTGTGGAAATGTCAGAATCAATCAGCTAGTCCCTGATGAGCAGAACATTCCCTATGGCAAGGGAGGGAGGGAGGGAGGGAGGGAGGGAGGGAGGGAGGGAGGGAGGGAGGGAGGGAGGGAGGGACAGAATGAGTGAGTGAGATTGTAATCACTTCACCAGCACAATGAGTTTGTTCAGTGAGTCATTGGTAGCAGTCTACTTTCTAAAAAACTCTGCTGCCCTCTATAGGTATAGCTCTTAGCTCTTAACCAAACTATTTCATGTAATGTGATTGTATGAAATGCAAAATTATGTTATATTGCTCTTATTGCATCAAATGGTTGTTTTATGCAACCGAATAGAGTATTGTTAACTATTGTGTGTGTGTTCTACTGAGGATGGGCCTCTGGGAGATAACACTGACAGGAGATTTACCATGTCTTTTGGGTGATAAAACCTAAAGAGCATTCCAGAGCATGAGTTAATGTTTCTGTTCAATACGAGGCCAGGCACTGATCTACACAATGAAAACTGTTAACACAGCAGATACTGTCCACTATGTATTATAGGTATCTTTCATACATATCTTAACCTTGTGACCGATTCTATATATCTGTTGTTCGTCGTGTAGGTTGAAAGGGGTGTATCTTGGCTATAAAATACCTTTGTACTTTTGTCTCGGGGCTCTCAACAAATCATCTGAGTGTGAATCGTCGACCAGCCATGACCAGCCATTATCGTAGAGCACTCAATCGATTCACTTTATATGTGTTAGTTGTGTTGACCTGCTTCCTTATTAATAAGTTATTAAAGATTTAGTTTAAGTATAATTCTGACTTGTGTGATAAGTTTGTCTCTCCTCCTTTGATAGTAAAGAAATTAACCACCACATATGGCGATGAGGATGGGATGTGAACCTTCACTTGGTGACCGCTCCTGACGACCTGGGTAAATAGTGCACAAGGAATCCCTCAAACTTGGGATCTCAGGGAGACCACACTTCAGAAACGAAGCAGATGGACCCACCTTTGATCTGAGAGGCAGCGAGCCGAGTGGATACCACATCTCGAACTTAGTTTTTTTTTTTTTATAAAGAGGTTAGAGAAACACACAGAGTCGAGTTTTTAAGAAAAGCCTCTGTTACGTAGGCTCTGAGTGTGTATTCCTGTGTGAGGGGGGCACCTTGGAAGGGCATAAACAGGGCCGAGTCAGTGGAGGATGATCTGAGAGTTAGTCGACGCAAAGACACCTAGGTTCTGTGTGAAGCACAGAACCTTTCACGGTACCAGGTGAAACCCTTTTGGAAGAAGGACCTCATTCTGAAAAGTGTCTGTGAGACCGTCTAAGTGATCCTTAGAAGTGATGAATTCCAATTATTTTAAATGTGCTAGCCAGGTATGCCCTGGGTTTGATAATTTAGCGTTACATATCTAGAATCTGTGTGAACTAGTTTTGGCCATTTAATGTTAAAACATCCGGAATCTGTGTGAACTAGTTAAGACCCTTTATGATATAGTATAAGATAGTAAAGCGCACCTGTAATTGTTTTAAACCTGTACTCCATTTTAGAAGTATTGAAAGATGTAAATGTATGAGTTGCATTATCCTAGGAACTAACCATGAGATAGAAATTATAAAATATTCCTGCAGCTTAAAATATTGTTGAAAAACAACTAATTGATTAGGTATGTTTGAGAATAGCATTGTGTGACTTTTATATGAGAGCTGAGTGAATATGGAAATGAGTCTTAATCTGAAGTTTGGATATTAACATATAGAAATATGCTTAACAATTTCATATGTTTTGGAAATTAGCTAGGATGAATTTGGTTATTTGAGTTACCTTTTTCATTTGCTTTTTAAAAGAGAGGTTGGAATCAAGTATGATGCCGTGGTACTTAAAATCAGATACTTTTCCCCTGATACATAGACCTCTGTCTCAGTAGCATCAGATACCACCTGGAGCTTTTCCCCTGATACATAGACCTCTGTCTCAGTAGCATCAGATACCACCTGGAGCTTTTCCCCTGATACATAGACCTCTGTCTCAGGGGCATCAGATACCACCTGGAGCTTTTCCCCTGATACATAGACATCTGTCTCAGGGGCATCAGATGCCACCTGGAGCTTTTCCCCTGATACATAGACCTCTGTCTCAGGGGCATCAGATACCACCTGGAGCTTTTCCCCTGATACATAGACCTCTGTCTCAGTAGCATCAGATACCACCTGGAGCTTTTCCCCTGATACATAGACCTCTGTCTCAGGGGCATCAGATACCACCTGGAGCTTTTCCCCTGATACATAGACATCTGTCTCAGGGGCATCAGATACCACCTGGAGCTTTTCCCCTGATACATAGACCTCTGTCTCAGTAGCATCAGATACCACCTGGAGCTTTTCCCCTGATACATAGACCTCTGTCTCAGTAGCATCAGATACCACCTGGAGCTCTTCCCCTGACACATAGATATCTGTCTCAGGGGCATCAGATACCACCTGGAGCTCTTCCCCTGATACATAGACATCTGTCTCAGGGGCATCAGATGCCACCTGGAGCTTTTCCCCTGATACATAGACCTCTGTCTCAGGGGCATCAGATACCACCTGGAGCTCTTCCCCTGATACATAGACATCTGTCTCAGGGGCATCAGATGCCACCTGGAGCTTTTCCCCTGATACATAGACATCTGTCTCAGGGCATCAGATACCACCTGGAGCTTTTCCCCTGATACATAGACCTCTGTCTCAGGGCATCAGATACCACCTGGAGCTTTTCCCCTGATACATAGACCTCTGTCTCAGTAGCATCAGATACCACCTGGAGCTTTTCCCCTGATACATAGACATCTGTCTCAGGGCATCAGATACCACCTGGAGCTTTTCCCCTGATACATAGACCTCTGTCTCAGTAGCATCAGATACCACCTGGAGCTTTTCCCCTGATACATAGACCTCTGTCTCAGGGGCATCAGATGCCACCTGGAGCTTTTCCCCTGATACATAGACCTCTGTCTCAGTAGCATCAGATACCACCTGGAGCTTTTCCCCTGATACATAGACATCTGTCTCAGTAGCATCAGATACCACCTGGAGCTTTTCCCCTGATACATAGACCTCTGTCTCAGTAGCATCAGATACCACCTGGAGCTTTTCCCCTGATACATAGACCTCTGTCTCAGTAGCATCAGATACCACCTGGAGCTCTTCCCCTGATACATAGACATCTGTCTCAGGGGCATCAGATACCACCTGGAGCTTTTCCCCTGATACATAGACCTCTGTCTCAGTAGCATCAGATACCACCTGGAGCTCTTCCCCTGATACATAGACCTCTGTCTCAGTAGCATCAGATACCACCTGGAGCTTTTCCCCTGATACATAGACCTCTGTCTCAGTAGCATCAGATACCACCTGGAGCTCTTCCCCTGATACATAGACATCTGTCTCAGGGGCATCAGATACCACCTGGAGCTTTTCCCCTGATACATAGACATCTGTCTCAGGGCATCAGATACCACCTGGAGCTTTTCCCCTGATACATAGACATCTGTCTCAGGGGCATCAGATACCACCTGGAGCTTTTCCCCAGACACATAGATATCTGTCTCAGGGCATCAGATACCACCTGGAGCTTTTCCCCTGACACATAGATATCTGTCTCAGGGCATCAGATACCACCTGGAGCTTTTCCCCTGATACATAGACATCTGTCTCAGGGCATCAGATACCACCTGGAGCTTTTCCCCTGATACATAGACATCTGTCTCAGGGCATCAGATACCACCTGGAGCTTTTCCCCTGATACATAGACCTCTGTCTCAGTAGCATCAGATACCACCTGGAGCTTTTCCCCTGATACATAGACCTCTGTCTCAGTAGCATCAGATACCACCTGGAGCTTTTCCCCTGATACATAGACCTCTGTCTCAGTAGCATCAGATACCACCTGGAGCTTTTCCCCTGATACATAGACCTCTGTCTCAGTAGCATCAGATACCACCTGGAGCTTTCCCCTGATACATAGACATCTGTCTCAGGGGCATCAGATACCACCTGGAGCTTTTCCCCTGATACATAGACATCTGTCTCAGTAGCATCAGATACCACCTGGAGCTTTTCCCCTGATACATAGACCTCTGTCTCAGTAGCATCAGATACCACCTGGAGCTCTTCCCCTGATACATAGACATCTGTCTCAGGGGCATCAGATACCACCTGGAGCTTTTCCCCTGATACATAGACCTCTGTCTCAGTAGCATCAGATACCACCTGGAGCTCTTCCCCTGATACATAGACCTCTGTCTCAGTAGCATCAGATACCACCTGGAGCTTTTCCCCTGATACATAGACCTCTGTCTCAGTAGCATCAGATACCACCTGGAGCTCGTCCCCTGATACATAGACATCTGTCTCAGGGGCATCAGATACCACCTGGAGCTTTTCCCCTGATACATAGACATCTGTCTCAGGGCATCAGATACCACCTGGAGCTTTTCCCCTGATACATAGACATCTGTCTCAGGGGCATCAGATACCACCTGGAGCTTTTCCCCTGATACATAGACCTCTGTCTCAGTAGCATCAGATACCACCTGGAGCTTTTCCCCTGATACATAGACCTCTGTCTCAGTAGCATCAGATACCACCTGGAGCTTTTCCCCTGACACATAGATATCTGTCTCAGGGGCATCAGATACCACCTGGAGCTTTTCCCCTGATACATAGACATCTGTCTCAGGGCATCAGATACCACCTGGAGCTTTCCCCTGATACATAGACCTCTGTCTCAGTAGCATCAAATACCACCTGGAGCTTTTCCCCTGACACATAGATATCTGTCTCAGGGCATCAGATACCACCTGGAGCTTTTCCCCTGACACATAGATATCTGTCTCAGGGCATCAGATACCACCTGGAGCTTTTCCCCTGACACATAGATATCTGTCTCAGGGCATCAGATACCACCTGGAGCTTTTCCCCTGACACATAGATATCTGTCTCAGGGCATCAGATACCACCTGGAGCTTTTCCCCTGATACATAGACATCTGTCTCAGGGCATCAGATACCACCTGGAGCTTTTCCCCTGATACATAGACATCTGTCTCAGGGCATCAGATACCACCTGGAGCTTTTCCCCTGATACATAGACCTCTGTCTCAGTAGCATCAGATACCACCTGGAGCTTTTCCCCTGATACATAGACCTCTGTCTCAGTAGCATCAGATACCACCTGGAGCTTTCCCCTGATACATAGACATCTGTCTCAGGGGCATCAGATACCACCTGGAGCTTTTCCCCTGATACATAGACATCTGGCTCAGTAGCATCAGTTGTCCTCTTTGCGAGGAACATTCAGAATGTTTTTTTTACATTGAGATGCAAACATGAGTCCCTGAGCCACTTTGTCACCTGGACCATTACGGTAGTGAGTTCTTGTATAGCTTGTTGTTTGCTCTTTGCATACATACAGTGGGGAGAACAAGTATTTGAAACACTGCCGATTTTGCAGGTTTTCCTACTTACAAAGCATGTAGAGGTCTGTAATTTTTATCATTGGTACACTTCAACTGTGAGAGACGGAATCTAAAACAAAAATCCAGAAAATCACATTGTATGATTTTTAAGTAATTAATTTGCATTTTATTGCATGACATAAGTATTTGATACATCACAAAAGCAGAACTTCATATTTGGTACAGAAACCTTTGTTTGCAATTACAGAGATCATACGTTTCCTGTAGTTCTTGACCAGGTTTGCACACACTGCAGCAGGGATTTTGGCCCACTCCTCCATACAGACCTTCTCCAGATCCTTCAGGTTTCGGGGCTGTCGCTGGGCAATACGGACTTTCAGCTCCCTCCAAAGATTTTCTATTGGGTTCAGGTCTGGAGACTGGCTACGCCACTCCAGGACCTTGAGATGCCTCTTACGGAGCCACTCCTTAGTTGCCCTGGCTGTGTGTTTCAGGTCGTTGTCATGCTGGAAGACCCAGCCACGACCCATCTTCAATGCTCTTACTGAGGAAAGGAGGTTGTTGGCCAAGATCTCGCGATACATGGCCCCATCCATCCTCCCCTCAATACGGTGCAGTCGTCCTGTCCCCTTTGCAGAAAAGCATCCCCAAAGAATGATGTTTCCACCTCCGTGCTTCACGGTTGGGATGGTGTTCTTGGGGTTGTACTCATCCTTCTTCTTCCTCCAAACACAGCGAGTGGAGTTTAGACCAAAAAACTCTATTTTTGTCTCATCAGACCACACGACCTTCTCCCATTCCTCCTCTGGATCATCCAGATGGTCATTGGCAAACTTCAGACGGGCCTGGACATGCGCTGGCTTGAGCAAGGGGACCTTGCGTGCGCTGCAGGATTTTAATCCATGACGGCGTAGTGTGTTACTAATGGTTTTCTTTGAGACTGTGATCCCAGCTCTCTTCAGGTCATTGACCAGGTCCTGCCGTGTAGTTCTGGGCTGATCCCTCACCTTCCTCATGATCATTGAAGCCCTACGAGGTGAGATCTTGCATGGAGCCCCAGACCGAGGGTGATTTTCTAATAATTGCGCCAACAGTTGTTGCCTTCTCACCAAGCTGCTTGCCTATTGTCCTGTAGCCCATCCCAGCCTTGTGCAGGTCTACAATTTTATCCCTGATGTCTGGTCTTGGCCATTGTGGAGAGGTTGGAGTCGGTTTGATTGAATGTGTGGACAGGTGTCGTTTATACAGGTAACGAGTTCAAACAGGTGCAGTTAATACAGGTAATGAGTGGAGAACAGGAGTGCTTCTTAAAGAAAAACTAACAGGTCTGTGAGAGCCGGAATTCTTACTGGTTGGTAGGTGATCAAATACTTATGTCATGCAGTAAAATGCAAATGAATTACTTAAAAATCATACAATGTGATTTTCTGGAATTTTGTTTTAGATTCCGTCTCTCACAGTTGAAGTGTACCAATGATAAAAATTACAGACCTGTACATGCAAAATCGGCAGTGTATCAAATACTTGTTCTCCCCACTGTATATTACTGTATCATCTGCATTAATTGGAACTTCAGACCCAGTACAGACAGAAGGCAGATCATTAACGTACAAGCTGAACAGTATTGACCTTTGGGACACGCCAACATCGTAGCTAAGAGTGGGAAACAGTTCATTTTGGCTATTACACTGATGAGACAACATCAATTTTTTAAAGGTTCTAGATTTGTTAAACAACAGGTTTATATTTTTACTAACTTTATGCAACAGGTTGAAATGATTAGATTACTGGAAAGGGGTTATGGGTTTGTTTATTGTTTATTGTTTATTTTAGGTGTCAATATCACTTAATTAAATACTGTATTATCTGATGTGTTTTGAGTAGGATTCTTCCTTCCCGGGAATGATGGAAGTCCCCTACGTTAACCTCTCTTGGGTACGTGAGACGTTAGTGCCCCACCTCTTCAACAGCCAGTGAAACTGCTGGGCGCCAAATTCAAATACAGAAATACTCATTATAAAAATTCAGAAAACAAAACATATTTTACATAGGTTTAAAGATTAACTTCTTGTGAATCTAACCACGGTCTCAGATTTAAAAAATGCTTTACTGCGAAAGCATACCTTAAGATTATTTGAGAACATAGCCCACTAGACAAATCATTACAAACAGTAACCAGCCAAGTAGAACAGTTACACAAGTCAGAAATAGAGATAAAATTAATCCCTTACATTTGATGATCTTCATATGGTTGCACTCAGCAGACAATAACATTTACTCAATAAATGTTCCTTTTGTTTGATAAAGTCTCTTTATATCCAAAAACCTCAGTTTTGTTCGCGCGTTTTCTTCAGTAATCCACAGGCTCAAACGCAGTCAAAACAGGAAGACAAAAAAATCCAAATTGTATCCGTAAAGTTCATAGAAACATGTCAAACGATGTTTATATTCAATCCTCAGGTTGTTTTTAGCCTAAATAATCGATAATATTTCAACCGGACAATAACATCATCAATTTAAAAGGTAAACAAGAAAGGCACTCTCTCGGTCTCGTGCATGAAAAAGCTCTGTGACACTTTAGGGTCCACTCATTCAGACTGCTCTTACTTCCTAATTTTTCAGAATTTTTCAGAATACAGAACTCATATGGCAGGCAAAAACCTGAGAAAAAATCCAACCAGGAAGTGGGAAATCTGAGGTTGGTCGATTTTCAACTCAGCTCCTATTGAAGATACAGTGGGATATTGGTAATGTTGCACTTCCTAAGGATTCCACTAGATGTCAACAGTCGTTAGAACCTTGTCTGATGCCTCTACTGTGAAGTGGGGCCGAAGGAGAGAGGAATGAGTCAGGTCTATCATGACCTGAACATGCCCTGACCATGCGCGTTCACGTGAGAGCGAGCTGTTCCATCGCACTTCTGAAGACAATGGAATACTCCGGTTGGAACATCATTGAAGAATTATGTTAAAAACATCTTAAAGATTGATTCAATACTTCGTTTGTCATGTTTTTACAGACTGTAATATAACTATTTAATTTTTCGTCCGTACTTTCCGCTGGACCTGCCCGCGCGTCGTAAGTTTGGAAAGTGTACTGAACGCTAGAACAACAAGGAGGAATTTGGACATAAATGATGGACATTATCGAACATACAAACATTTATTGTGGAACTGGGATTCCTGGGAGTGCATTCTGATGAAAATCATCAAAGGTAAGTGAATGTTTATAATGTTACTTCTGACTTCTGTTGACTGCATAATATGGCAGATATATTTGTGTCTTGATTGGGCTCTGAGCGCTGTACTCAGATTATTGCATGGTTTGCTTTTTTTGTAAAGCTTTTAAAAAATCTGACACAGCGGTTGCATTAAGGAGAAGTGCATCTAAAATTCCATGCATAACAGTTGTATCTTTTAGCAATGTTTATTATGAGTATTCCTGTAAATTGATGTGGCTCTCCGCAAATCAAAGGATGTTTTGGAACTTCTGAACATAAGGCGCCAATGTAAACTCAGATTTTTGGATATAAATATGAACTTTACCGAACAAAACATACATGTATTGTGTAACATGAAGTCCTATGAGTGTCATCTGATGAAGATCATCAAAGGTTAGTGATTCATTTTATCTATATTTCTGCTTTTTGTGAATCCTCTCATTGGCTGGAAAAATGGCTGTGTTATTCCGTGAATAGGCACTCACCTACAATAATCGTTTGGTTTAGTTTTGTCGTAAAGCGTTTTTGAAATCGGACACTGTGGCTGGATTTACAATAAGTGTATCTTTAAAATGGTGTAAAATACATGTATGTTTGAGGAATTTTAATTATGGGATTTCTGTTGTTTTGAATTTGGCGCCCTGCAGTTTCACTGGCTGTTGAGGAGGTGGGACGCTACCGTCTCACGTACCCTAGAGAGGTTAAAACTAATGATTAACTTCTCTGCGCTACGGATCCCTTTTACGGGATAATTTTTCTAAACAACCCCTGAATTGCAGGGCGCAAAATATTACTAAAAATATTTATAATCATGCAATCACAAGTGAAATATACCAAAACACAGCTTAGCTTGTTGTTAATCCACCTATCATGTCAGATTTTGAAAATATGCTTTACAACGAAAGAAATCCAAGCTTTTGTGAGTGTATCAATCAATGCTAGAACAGCTAGCCCCAAATTAGCATGGTCACGAAAGTCAGAAAAGCAATACAATTAATCGCTTACCTTTGATAATCTTCGGATGTTTGCACTCACGAGACTCCCAGTTACACAATAAATCTTATTTTTGTTCGATAAATATTACTTTTATAACAAAAAAACGCCATTTGGGTTGCGCGTTATGTTCAGAAAACTACAGCCTCATTCCGTTCCTGAAAGGCAGAAGAAAATTCCCAAACGTATCAGATTCAAAAATATTACAAAAAATATTTGTAATCATGCAATCACAAGTGAAATATACCAAAACACAGTTTAGCTTGTTGTTAATCCACCTATCGTGTCAGATTTTGAAAATATGCTTTGCAGCGAAAGCAATCCAAGCTTTTGTGAGTGCATCAATCAATGCTAGAACAGTTAGCCTTATATTAGCTTGGTTAGCTTGGTCACGAAAGTCAGAAAAGCAATCAAATGAATCGCTTACCTTTGATAATCTTCGGATGTTTGCACTCACGAGACTCCCAGTTACACAACAAATGTTCTTTTTGTTCGATAAATATTACTTTTATAACAAAACAACGCCATTTGGGTTGCGCGTTATGTTCAGAAAACCAAAGCCTCGTCCCGTTCGATGAAAATTCCAAAAAGTATCCGCAATGTTCGTAGAAACATGTCAAATGTTTTTTATAATCAATCCTCAGGTTGATTTTAACAAACATAATCGATAATATTTCAACCGGACCGTAACCTATTCAATAAGAGAGAAAAAGAAAATGGAGAGCTACCCCTCTCGCGCGCAGGAACTAATCAAAGGACACCTGACTACTTTTGAAAAATCTCGCTAATTTTTCAAAATAAAAGCCTGAAACTATGTCTAAAGCCTGGTCACAGCCTGAGGAACTCATTGGAAAAGGAATCTGGTTGATACCCCTTTAAATGGAAGAAGACGGGCCAGGAAACACAGATTAAAAATGTTAAAAATCACTTCCGGGTTAGATTTCCTCAGGTTTTCGCCTGCAGAATCAGTTTTGTTATACTCACAGACAATATTTTGACAGTTTTGGAAACTTTGGAGTGTTTTCTATCCTAATCTGTAAATTATATGCATATTCTATGATCTGGACCTGAGAAATAGTCTGTTTACCTTGGGAACGTTATTTAAAAAAAATAATAATAATCATCTGACCCCTAGCGTCAAGATGTTAATGATTTAAGGGAGTACAGTGGACATTATGATTATCAGGTTTTGTTTGTAGTTCAAACTTTTGGCTTGCTGAATAGGTGTAGTATAATGAATGCTAACAAAATGTTTTTTTTATTTTTTCTGGGAGAATGGGGGTTTCATTGTCTCTCTTTTAAATGTTTACCGGGGCTATAATCTTGGGGAGAGTGAGTGAGATGGAGGCTGTAAACTACCAAATTAAATAAGGCCTGGCCATTTTTGTTTGTTTTTACCTTAAGGTTTGCAAATACCCACACACAACATACTTGTTATGACTATTTGATTGTGTATTTAAAATACTACGTTTGTGTGTTCTATTTCCTTTGGGTTTAGTGAGTTTACCATTTGCCGACACCGGCCTCGGGGACGACCCGGAGGGCGAGGCGCAGGGCGATCCGGACGAAGACGGTGGAACTCCTGCAGCATTGAAGGGTCCAACACGTCCTCCACCGGAACCCAGCACCTTTCCTCCGGACTGTACCCCTCCCACTCCTCGAGATACTGAAGGCCCCTCGCCCGACGCCTCGAATCCAGTATGGAACGAAAGGAGTACGCCGGGGCCCCCTCGATGTCCAGAGGGGGCGGAGGAACCTCTCGCACCTCAGACTCCTGGAGCGGGCCAGCCACCACCGGCCTGAGGAGAGGCACATGGAATGAGGGGTTAATACGGTAATCGCGGGGAAGCTGTAACCTATAACAAACATTGTTTACTCTCCTCAGGACTTTAAATGGCCCCACAAACCGCGCACCCAGCTTCCGGCAGGGCAGGCGGAGGGGCAGGTTTCGTGTCGAACACCGGGGCCTCACTGCGGTGACGGTCTGCAATCTTTTTTTGGCGCAGCACGGCCTGCTGAAGGTGAACATGGACAGCTTCCCATGTCTCCTCCGCGCGCCTGAACCAGTCGTCCACCGCAGGAGCCTCGGTCTGACTCTGATGCCAAGGCGCCAGTACGCACTGGAAGGGAGAGAGGTTAGTGGAGGAGTGGCAAAGCAAGTTCTGTGCCATCTCGGCCCAGGGCACGAACGCCGCCCACTCCCCTGGCCGGTCCTGGCAATAAGACTGCAGAAACCTGCCCACATCCTGGTTTACTCTCTCCACCTGCCCATTACTCTCGGGGTGAAACCCGGAAGTAAGGCTGATCGAGACCCCCAGACGTTCCATGAACGCCTTCCAGACCCTAGACGTGAACTGGGGACCTCGATCAGACACTATATCCTCAGACACCCTGTAGTGCCGGAAGACGTGCGTAAACAAGGCCTCCGCAGTCTGTAGGGCCGTAGGGAGACCGGGCAGAGGGAGGAGAATACAGGACTTAGAGAACCGATCCACAACGACCAGAATCGCGTTGTTACCCTGTGAGGGGGGAGATTGGTAAGAAGATTCACCGACAGGTGCGACCAAGGCCGTTGTGGAACGGTTAAAGGATGTAGCTTCCCTCTGGGCAGGTGCCTAGGAGCCTTGCACTGGGTGCACACCGAGCAGGAGGAAACATAAACCCTCACGTCCTCAGCCAAAGTAGGCCACCAGTACCTCCCGCTCAAACAGCACATTGTCCGACCGATCCCAGGATGACCAGAGGAGGGTGACGTGTGGGCCCAATAGATCAACAAGTCACGAACAGCAGACGGGACGTACAGACGCCCAGCGGGACACTGGACGGGAGTGGGCTCTGCACGTAATGCCTGCACAATGTCCGCGTCCAGCTCCCACACTACCGGCGCCACCAGGCAGGAGGTGGGGAGTATGGGAGTGGGATCCATGGGCCGCTCCTCTGTGTCATACAGCCGGGACAATGCGTCTGTCTTCACGTTCTGGGAGCCTGGACTGTAGGAAAGGGTGAAAACAAAACGGGTGAAAAACATGGCCCACCTTGCCTGACGAGGGTTCACTCTCCTCGCTGCCCGGATGTACTCCAGATTGCGGTGGTCAGTCCAGATGAGAAAAGGGTGTTTAGCCCCCTCAATCCAATGTCTCCACGCCTTCAAGGCCTTGACGACAGCCAACAGCTCCCGGTACCCCACGTCATAGTTTCGCTCCGCCGGGCTGAGCTTCTTCGAGAAGAAGGCACAGGGGCGGAGGTTTGGTGGCGTAGCCAAATGCTGAGAGAGCACGGCTCCTATCCCAGCCTCGGACGACGGCCAGCCTCGGACGGATGGGCCAGCACGGGAGCCGAGGTTAAGAAGCAGTGCGGCTTGGTTGGGTTGTGTTTCGGAGGACGCATGGCTTTCGACCTTCGTCTCTCCCGAGCCCGTACGGGAGTTGTAGCGATGAGACAAGATAGTAATTACTAGCAATTGGATACCACGAAAATTGGGGAGAAAAGGGAAATAGAGATAAAATTAATCACTAACCTTTGATTATCTTCATCAGATGACACTCATAGGACTTCATGTTACACAATACATGCATGTTTTGTTTGATAAAGTTCATATTTATAACAAAAAATCTGAGTTTACATTGGCGCGTTACATTCACTAGTTCCAAAAACATCAAGTGAATTTGCATAGCCACATCGTTTCAACAGAAATACTCATCATAAATGTAGATGATAATACAAGTTATACACATGGAATTATAGATATACCTCTCCTTAATGCAACCGCTGTGTCAGATTTCAAAAACACTTTACGGAAAAAGCAAATCATGCAATAATCAGAAACGGAGCTCAGAACAATAGTCAAATTAGCTTCTATGTTGGACTCAACAGAAACCAGAAAATACATGATAAATGTTTCCTTACCTTTGATGAACTTCATCAGAATGCAGTCCTAGGAATCCCAGGTCCACAATAAATGCTTGATTTGTTCGATAATGTCCGTTATTTATGTCCAATTAGCTACTTTGGTTAGCGCGTTTGGTAAACAATTCCAAAGTCACAAAGCGTGTCCACTATAATGTGACGAAATGTCCAAAAGTTCTGTAACAGTCAGTAGAAACATGTCAAATGATGTACTGAATCAATTTTTTGAATGTTGTTAACATACATCTTGAATAACGTTCCAACCGGAGAATTACATTGACTTCAGATGGAACGGAGGTCCTCCTCATGTGAACGCGCATGTGAAAGCATGGTCAGCTCGTGGCAGTGGTGACTAATTCCTGTCTCCTTCGGCCCCCCTTCACATTAGAGTCATCAGACAAAGTTCTATTGACTGTTGACATCTAGTGGAAGCCGTAGGAAGTGAAAACTCATCAATATCTCGTTGTAATTTCAATGAGAGCTTGGTTGCAAACCCTAAGAACCGCTGCACCTCCTTTACCGTGGTGGGAGTCGGCCAATTACGCACGGCTGAAATGCGGTCACTCTCCATCTCCACCCCTGAGGTTGAAATGCGGTACTCTAGGAAGGAGATGGACTGCTGGAAGAACAGGCATTTCTCAGCCTTGATGTACAGGTCATGCTCCAACAGGCGACCGAGCACCCTGCGCACCAGGGACACATGCTCGGCGCATGTAGCGGAGTATATCAGAATGTCCTCAATATACACCACTACACCCTGCCCGTGCAGGTCCCTGAAAATCTCGTCTACAAAGGCTTGGAAGACTGATGGCGCAATTATCAATCCGTACGGCATGACGAGGTACTCATAGTGCCCTGAGGTGGTACTGAAAGCCGTCTTCCACTCGTCTCCCTCCCGAATACGCACCAGGTTGTAAGCGCTCCTGAGATCTAGTTTGGTGAAGAAACACGCCCGTGCATTGACTCAATCGCTGTGGCTATGATCGGTAGCGGGTAACTATACCTCACAGTGATCTGGTTCAGACCTCGATAGTCAATACACGGGCGCAGACCTCCCTCCTTCTTCTTCATAAAAAATTAACTTGAGGAGGTGGGTAAAGTGGAGGACCGAATGTACCCCTGACGCAGGGATTCAGAGACATTTGTTTCCATAGCTGCCGTTTCCTCCTGTGAGAGGGGATACACGTGACTCCTGGGAAGTGCAGCGTCTACCAGGAGATATATCGCACAATCGCCCCGTCGATGGGGTGGTAATTCAGTCGCCTTCTCCCAAATCGGCATATTCAGGGGGAATGCGCACGGTGGAGACCTGGTCTGGACTTTCCACCGTAGTAGCACCAACGGAAACCCCTAAACACCTCCCCGAGCACTCTCGGGACCACCCCGTGAGAGCCCTCTGTTGCCAAGAAACAGTGGGGTCATGACAAGCTAACCAGGGTATGCCTAGCACCACGGGAAACGCAGGAGAGCCAATAAGGAATAGACTACTTCTCTCCTTGTGACCTCCCTGCGTCACCATACCCAGAGGAGCGGTGGCCTCCCTAATCAACCCTGACCCCAATGGTCGACTATGGGGATCCCTAAACTATGGGCGAACGATCTTTCTATAAAATTCCCAGCCGCGCCTGAATCGATGAGCGCCTTATGCTGGGAATGCGGGGAAAACTCAGGAAAAGTGACATACAAAAACATTGTGCGTGTGTTCTACTGAGGATGGGCCTCTGGGAGATAACACTGACAGGAGATTTACAATGTAAATTGTAAATCCCCCACACACACACACACAAACACACACACACACACACACACACACATCAGTAGAAACTCCACCTCTCTTTAGGTGGGCTAGATTTTTCCACAATACTAACACATAATTTCTCATTATCTTCTACAAGCCTAGCCATTCCTAACAGTTACTCCCCCTACCTAAGTTGGGGAGGCCTCTTTCCTGTTATTTTGTTTCAGAGTTATCACAAGTCGACAGTTCAGTTGGCCTTGAATGTCTCAACTCTACCCAGCTCATTGTGAAATAGTAACACAATGGTCTAGTCACACATATTATTGAATTATGACTCTAACACATTTCATACAATTATATGATTTCAGGGTGGAACACTTTAGCCATTATCTTAAAACATACAAATGATTATATCAATGAGTTAATGTTTTTGTTCTATACGGGGCCAGACACTGGTCTCTACACAATGAAAACTGTTGACACAGCAGATACTGTCCACTATGTATTATAGGTATCTTTCATAAAATCTTAACCTTGTGACCTATTCTATATATCTGCTGTTCATCATGTAGGTTGAAATGAGTGTATCTTGGCTATAAAGAGCTCGCCGCCATTGGACACTGGAGCAGTGGAAACGTGTTCTCTGGAGTGATGAATATAGTGTAAATATTTGTCATCGGTCCCCAGATCCTCAAAAGGTTCTACAGCTGCACCATCGAGAGCATCCTGACCGGTTGCATCACCACCTGGTATGGCAACTGCTCGGCATCTGACCGTAAAGGCTCTACAGAGGGTAGTGCGAATGGCCCAGTACATCACTGGGGCCAAGCTTCCTGCCATCCAGGACCTATATAATAGGTGGTGTCAGAGGAAATCCATTAAAATTGTCAGAGACTCCAGTCACCCAAGTCATAGACTGTTTTCTCTGCTACCGCATGGGAAGCGGTACCAGAGCGCCAAGTCTAGGACCAAAAGGCTCCTCAACAGCTTCTATCCAGAAGCGATAAGACTGCTGAACAATGAATAAAATCCCCACCGGTCAATTTACATTGACTCCCCCCTCCCTTTTGTACACTGCTGCTACTCGCTGTTTATTATCTATGCATAGTCACTTCACGCCTACCTACATGTACAAATTACCTCAACTAACCTATACCCCCGCACACTTACTCGGTACCGATGCCCCCTGTATGTAGCCTTGTTATTGTTATTCTTATTGTGTTACTTTTATTATACTTTTTTTTTGTAAACTCTGTTAATTCAGTTTTACACACAAGACAACACAAAACAATATAAATTATATAATAAACTAGAAAGAATACAAATAAAAATATATATAATTAGCTTTAAAACCTCTTCGGGCTAGAGGGCACTATTTTCACGTCCGGATGAAAAGCATGCCCAAAGTAAACTGCCTGCTACTCAGGCCCAGAAGCTAGGATATGCATATAATTGGGAGATTTGGATAGAAAACACTCTAAAGTTTCTAAAACTGTTAAAATTATGTCTGTGAGTATGACAGAACTTATTTGGCAGGTGAAACCCCGGGGACAAACCATCCAGGAATGTTTTTTTTTTGAGGTGACTGATTTCAATTAGTTTTCTATGGGAATCTAGATTTCTGAGGCATCTGGTTGCAGTTCCTATGGCTTCCACTAGATGTCAAAAGTCTTTAGAAAATGGTTGAGGTTTTTTGTTTGAGTAATAAAGAAGTAGCCCTTTCCTTTCTGAGTGTCGAGCCAAGTGGACTGTTTTGTTTGGGGCGCGTGACCTGGGGCTCGCTCCACTTTCATTTTATCCGCTATTGAACACAGTATATTCCGTCTTAAATTTGATCAATTATTTACATTTTAAATACCTAAAGTTGGATTAGGAAAGTTTTTTGAAAAGTTTGGACCAAGTTTACAGGTAACTTATTAGATCATTTGTAGTCATGTTGGGCGAGTTGGAACCGGTGTTTTTCTGAATCAAACGCGCCAAATAAATGAACATTTGGGGATATAACGATGGAATTTATCGAACAAAAGGACCATTTGTGATGTTTACGGGACATTTTGGAGTGCCAACAGAGGAAGATCTTCAAAGGTAAGGCATGAATTATATAGTTATTTCTGAGTTTTGTGTCGCGCCTGGCGGGTTGAAATATGATTGTCATGTGTTTGTATGATGGGGTGCTGTCCTCAGATAATCGCATGGTTTGCTTTCGCCGTAAGCCTTTTTGAAATCTGACACAGTGGCTGGATTAACAAGAAGTTAAGCTTTAATTTGGTGTATTGCACTTGTGATTTTATGAAAGTTAAATATTTCTAATAATTTTATTTGAAATTCTGTAATTTCACCAGACGTTCCGCTAACGGAACGTCTAGCCGTAACAGTTTAAAGATACCGTACTTTAGACAAGTTAAACACACCGGGCAGAAGGCTACAAAGGTTAAAGGGCAATCTGTAGTACAGGGACAGAGCAAACGCCTCACCATTGTTCCTGTAAACAGTCAAGGGATGGGGTGGAAAAATGCAACCACTCACAGACAGTCATGACCACCGACCGACCATCCACTGGACAAAAAAGGTTACAATGCTTTAAAAGAAAAAAATGTATAATCATTTTATGTAAGCGTGAACAAAATGTAAAAAATGTAATACAATTTTAAAAACAGGGCAAAACAAGCTCACATTTTAGGTACTGACCGAACAAGGCATCCGCAGGACACAGTCAATAAGCACATCAACCTTAATGCCCCCCCCCCCCCCCCCAAAAAAAAAACTAAGAAATGTTCATCCAACCCTTAAGTCACAGGGGAGTCAAATACAGACTTATTTTTGTTTTAATATGAATACCATCAGAGGATGGACTGTTTAAAGTAAGACCGGAATGGAGCCCAAGCTTCATAAAACAGTTTGGGGTTCCAACGTGTATTGAATTACATTTTTTCTAGCTTCAATATTTATAAGATGGGGGAGCTGCCATCTTCCAGTTCTGTAGTATTAGCCATCTAGCTAAAAGAGTTGTATAAGCAACAGTGTCCAACTGGATTCTTGACATGGGGGTACCTATGGGCAGTACACCAAAAAGGGCTGTAAGGGGAGACGGATATATAACAGTGTCATATATATCAGAGAAACATTTAAATATTAATTCCCAGAAACCTGACAGTTTATGACAGCCCCAAAACATATGCAACAGTGTGGCTGGTTCCATTTTACATCTGACACAGGTAGGATCAAAATCAGAGAATATTCTTCCAAGTTTGGCCCCGGACCAGTGGATACGGTGAACCACCTTGAATTGAATGAGGCTGTGTCTAGTGCTAAAAGAGGACGAATGCACCCTGTGCAGCACAGATTCCCAGGTGTCTTCCCCAACTTCCTCCCCCAAATCCTTTTCCCATCGAGTCTTTAAAGGCACCAAAGAAGGGTTCTGTAAGTCATTAATGATTGCATACACGTCTGAAATTGCACCCCTAGGAAGCTTGTTCAGCTCAAAGATGCTCTCTATAGCTGTATTCGCAGGCCTATGGGGAAATTCAGGTGTGTTAGCTCTGACAAAGTTCCAAGTCTGGAGATAGCGGAAAAAGTGGGATTGGGGGAGGTTGAACTTTTCCTGTAGCTGAGCAAAAGAGGCAAATGTATCATCAAAGAATAATTGGGCTAGTGAGGAGAGGCCTAGTGAGTGCCAGATGGGAAAAGCCCCATCATTCAAAGATGGAGGAAATAAAATGTTCTGATTGATTGGGCCTGATAGAGAAAAGCCTCGGAGGCTAAAGGCTAAACGGAACTGATTCCAAATTTTAAGAGACTGCTTTTCAATTGGGTTGACACACCTTTTGCCTAGGGACACTGGGAGAGACGAGCACAACACAGAAGAAAGTGCAGCAGGTTTACATGATTCAGACTCCATCTGGACCCAGAGTGGTCTAGGGCCAGTAGGATCAGTCCACAGCCAGTACAAAAGGGCTCTGAAATTTGCAGCCCGATAGTATGTCTGAAATTTTGGTAGAGCTAAACCACCCAGTGCCTTAGGCTTCTGTAAATGTTTTCTACCAATCCGTGGTACCTTGCCATCCCAAATAAAATACATTAATGTAGTGAATTTAAAAAAGATTTTGGAATAAAAATGGGTAAACATTGAAATAAATATAAAAATTTGGGCAACACATTCATTTTAATGACATTAATCCTTCCAATAAGAGAAAAGTAAAGAATTCCAAAAAGTAAAAGATTGTTTCTCTAGCAGACAGTTTGAAACAAAGTTTTCCTGAAACAAATTTGAATGTTTCCTTGTCACTTTAACTTCCAAGTAGGTGAATTGATCCCGGACAATCCTAAACTGAAAACTTGCAAATGAGCACTTTACAGCAGCCTTATTTAAAGGAAAAAGCTCACTCTTGCCTAGATTCAGCTTGTACCCTGAGATTGATCCAAACTTTTTAAGAACAGATAAGGCACGTGGCAATGAGGTATCAGGGTTGGAGATAAACAAAAGGAGGTCGTCAGCATATAGCGAGACTTTCTGCTCTAAGCCCGTCCTGATTATACCTTGAATGGCATCATTAGAGCGTAGTGCAATGGCGAGAGGCTCGATTGCCAGAGCAGACAACAAGGGGGAGAGTGAACTACCCTGTCTGGATCCGCGGTGCAAGGGAAAATAGTCAGAGGACAAGTTGTTAGTCTGTACCGAAGCATGGGAGAAAAATAAAAAATCTTTATCCATGCAATGAATTTGGGGCCAAAGCCAAATCTATAAAGGGCAGCTGTTAGGTAGTCCCACTCAACGCGGTAAAAAGCTTTTTCCGCATCAAGTGAGACCACCACCTCCGGGTCCCCTGACGCGGGGGAGTACAGTATATTCATAAGGCGTCTAATATTGAAAAACAAATGCCTATTTCTCACAAAGCCAGTCTGGTCAGAGTGTATTACTTGGTGCAGCGAGCCTTCCATTCTGATGGCTAAAAGCTTGGCTATGATTTTGTAATCACAGTTTAAAAGCGAGATTGGGCGATAGGGTCCACATTCCAGGGGATCTTTGTTTTTCTTTAATAGTAAAGAAATTGAAGCCTGATAAAGACTAGGCGGAAGCTTTGAGGTATTAAGGCACTCTGCAAATAATCGAGACAAGAATGGACAAAGCAGACCAGAAAACGTCCTGTAAAATTCAGTTGGAAAACTGTCCGGACCCGGTGATTTACCACTTTCATTGCGGACACTGCTGTTGCAATCTCCCCAGGTGTAAATTCTTCTTCTAGCCAGTCATGGGAGTCTGTATCAATTGAAGGCATAGTCAAGCCTTAAAGAATGAATCAATCAGGAAAGGGTCTTGAAGAGATTCAGAGGTGTATAGCGCAGAGTAAAATTGTTTAAATTGATCATTGATCTCTTTATGTATAACTGTTGTGGCACCAGACAGGGTCCTTATTTGTGGGATTAAACGTGAGGCCTCAGATTTACGGATCTGATGTGCAAGGAGTTTACTGGCCTTGTCGCCTTGTTCATACACTCTGTATCGAGCTTGCAAGGGTAAATGTTCAGCTTGCCTGGTAGAAAGCTCATCAAATTCAGATTGGAGTAGTTGGCGCTCTTTATGTAGATCAGAGGAAGGATCCGTAGCTTACTTCTCATCCAATGTGGCTATGGATTCGCTCAGGTCCCGAAGTTTCTGAGAGAGATCTTTGTTTTGGTTGGCTGTATAATAAATAATTTGGCCACGTAGGTATGCTTTGAGAGACTCCCATATGGTAGAGCAGGACATCCCTGGCGTTGAATTACTTTCTAGGAATAAGGGGATTTCAGAGGAAATGAAATTGACAAACTCCTTATCTGAGAGTAAAATGGGGTTAAGACGCCATTGATAACACATAGGAGGTCGCTGGGAAAACTCTAGTTCAAGCACTAATGGTGAATGGTCAGAAACAACAATACTCTCGTTAGTACACCACCGAAGGATAGGCAGAAGTTTTTTTATCTAAAAAGATGTAATCAATGTGGGAGTATGTTTGATGAACATGAGAATAAAAGGAATACTGTCTATCTGTAGGGTGTAGGAAACGCCAGGCCTCACACACAGCATATTTCTGAAGGAAAGATTGAATAAGTAGGGCACATTTAGATGGGCCTGTAGTTCTTCGTGAGGACTTGTCAAGAACTGGGGACATTGTACAGTTGAAATACCCCCCTAAAATCAACAAATTGGAATCTAAATTGGGTATAGCAGATAAAAAGGAAGAAATGAAACTTGTGTCATCCCAATTGGGAGCATAAACACTAGCCAAAACAAGAGGGGTAGAAAACAGTTCACCAGTTACTATGACATATCATCCCTTAGGATCAGCAATAACCTCAGAAGCTACAAAGGGAGTAGATTTATCAACCAAAATGGCAGCACCCCTTGATTTACTATGAAAGTTAGAGTGGAACACTTGACCAACCCAGTCCTTACGCATACTAAAATGCCCACCAGTCCTCAAGTGAGTCTCTTGTAGAAATGCAACATTTGCATTCAAACCCTTTAAGTGTGTCAGCAACCTCTTACAAGCCTAAATAGAACATGTTCTCTTCGCACAGAATGTCTGTGAGAGTGCGGTGTTAAACCCAAACCCACAGTCCCGCTCTTTAAAGTCGTGTTTTGTGTTAGTGGATCAAGCAGCAAAATGAGAGAAAAATAAAAAAGTGAATCCCTTGTGCAAACGAAATTACAAAACACCACTTGTAGATGTATATAATTATATTCCCAGTCTTATAACAGGCATTGAGAGAGAAAATAAATAAAATGTATAAAGGCTCTCAACCAAAAACCTAAGTTGAAGTAAGCAAATCATAGAAAGACAATCAACAAAATAAAATTAAAATTAAAAACCTGGATGGTGCCGTAGTAGTCGTTTGGCCTGCCCGAAAGCTGTGCGCTGCCTGGAAACAGTGGGGGAGTAATCCTGGTAGATGGAGAAGCTCTGTCCTTGAAAGCTCAGAGGGGTATTGCGGGATCGTCTGAGAATCTCCATCTTCTCATGGAAAAAGTGCACTCGAAGAATTATGTCACGGGGCCTCTCCCCATCCCGGGGCTTTGGGGGCAGCGACCGGTGGGCACAATCAATCAGGGGCTTTTCATCTAAGGCAAGAACATCCTTCAGCAGCCCAGAAACGAAATCCGTGGCTCGAGGCATTTCCACTGACTCTGGGACCGATACCAGTCTCAGGTTATTGCAGCGAGAGAATCCCTCTAAACTCACACAACTCTCCTGCACCTTTTTCAAATCCGCATCCAGGCATTTCACGTCAGCCTCCAGAAAGGTAGTTAAGTCGGAGACATTTGTAGCGTAGGTCTCCAGTGCTGCAATCGTTGTAGTGTGCAACTCTGTTGTTGTTTTGAGTGATGTGATTTCTGGCACCGTCTCGTTTCACAGAATGGTTAGATCTGCTTTTAAAGTATCAGAAACCTCCTGTATTCGGGCCTCAATCGTAGCAACTACCTCCGTTTTCATTTCAACTATCTCAGTGCGTAGTAGTTTGATGGCCTCGAGAATGTTCATTTCAACGCCGCCAGGCCAAGCCGCACCCCCGGGTAAAGTGTGAGTCCCCGGGCCTTCAGACTCAGGAGAGGGCGGTGATGAGAGTGGGTCTTGTAGGCCGGGTTATCTCAAAGTCATGTTTTTGGCCTTGTGTTTCATCGACATGCTGACATTCGAAAGCAAAGTAGTCTTGGTTTTTACGGAAAGGGATCACCAAACGAATATTTGAAAACAAATACAGTTCTGCTGCAAAATTCACAGAAACTTTAAGATTACTGCGGGAGCAAACGGAAAACTCGTCAGTGTTACTTTTTATTATAATGTTTTCCTTTAGTTTACTTGGTAAATATTTTCCTAACTCTTCTTGAACTGCACTGTTGGTTAAAGGCTTGTAAGTAAGCATTTCACGGAAAGGTCTAAACTTATTGTATTCGGCGCATGTGACAAATAAAGTTTGATATGATTTGATTAGATTTTGATTTGATGAATCACGCTTCACCATCTGGCAATCTAAGTTTGGTGGATGCCAGGACAACGCTACCTGCCCGACTGCATAGTGCCAACTGTAAAGTTTGGTGGAGGAGGAATAATGGTCTGGGGCTGTTAATCATGGTTCGGGCTGGTCCCCTTAGTTCCAGTAAAGGGAAATCTTACAGCATACAATGACATTCTGTGCTTCCAACTTTGTGGCAAAAGTTTGGGGAAAGCCCTTTCCTGTTTCAGCATGACAATGCCCCCGTGCACAAAGTAAGGTCCATATCAAAAAATGGTTTGTCGAGATCGTTGTGGAAAAACTTGAATGGTCTGCACAGAGCCCTGACCTCAACCCCACCGAACACCTTTGGGATGAATTGGAACGCTAACTGCAAGCCAAGCCTAATTGCCCAACATCAGTGCCCAACCTCACTAATGCTCTTGTGGCTTCATGGAAGCAAGTCCCTACAGCAATGTTCCTACTTCTAGTGGAAAGCCTTCCCAGAAGACTGGAGGGTGTTATAGCAAGCAAAGGGGAACCAACTCCATGTTAATACCCATCATTTTGGAATGAGATGTTTGACGAGCAGGTGTCCATATACTTTTGGTCATGTAGTGTATCAGAAAGGTGGGGATATGACCCAACAATGTCCCCAGTATGACATGTGTTTAAGAGTTAGTATTGCCAAATCAAAAACTCCATTATGTTTGCTTGGCACCAAAGTACCCCCAGCTTCTGTCCTCCAAGCCTCATCCTTCTCTCAGCCAACCCAACTGTTTAAACACTTACCCCTAGTGTGTGTGCATTTGTGTGTTTGTGAGTGTGTGTGCCACTGTGTGTGTGTGTGGATGTGTGCGTTTGGAACGTGCGAGTCTGTGTGTGTTCTGGCCAAGATTCAGCCACCTGATTAGCCCACTGTAGGGTTGCAGGGAGAGAGACCATGTGTGGTTTGATAATGACTGAATACTTAGACCCTTCATACACCATCAGGCCAGAAAAATAAAACTGGATTCCTGCGATCATGGGGTATTTAATGACCATCATCTATGTAATGATGACAGGTCATTGATGATGTCTGAACAGGCATAGACTATCTAACTGAGGGGGTCAAAGGCAGTATGTGAGCTCGTTCATAGGACACTTTCTCTCTGTGGCTCACTGTTGCTATATGACTCTTTCTGTCAAGGTGGACTCCAACAACTCCCTTTCAGATAAAGGCTGGTTTTTGGTTTCTTGAACAAGAATAACGTGTGATGAATGATCTTTTTTGTCCTATCCCTCCTTTCCCTTATCCCTCTCTCCTCTCTGAGAGTTCCACTAGAGCAACTACCATTGCCAAGCCACTCCACATGAAGGAGAGGGGCTCTGTTAGAGCTTGAAGATTGGAGAGAAGGGGAGGTAAAGGGTTTGATGGGACTAGAGAGGGGTGGAGGAGAACCTTCTCTCCCCACCATTCAGAGCCATTGATTTGGCTGACTGGACTTGCCTGTGTTTCTTCCTGTGGAACTTCACTCTTTCAGGAATCTGCAGCAGACATGAATGAGTAATGTGTCTTTGAGTCAATCTGTATACACACACCATTCAGACACACACTCAACAAGCCATGTAAACTGTGAAGCCCACATTGAACTGAAAACACTCTTGATATACACACTGAAACGTATATTGAGATCCTCAAACAGACAAAGAGAGCCTAGAAACAGCTGAATTAATCTCTAAATAAACTCTGGATAAGTAGAGAATAAGATAGACTATTCTCTTACAAAGGGCAGCATCTCTGTGTATTAGAGGAGAGAAAAGCAGAGTAAAGCTATGTGAACATTCGCTCCACATGGCAGAATCACTCATGGAAAATATCTCTCTCATCCACCGCTCTCTTCCCGCTCCCTTCAACAGTACATTTCTCTCTCTCTCTCTCTCTCTCTCTCTCTCTCTCTCTCTCTCTCTCTCTCTCTCTCTCTCTCTCTCTCTCTCTCTCTCTCTCTCTCTCTCTCTCTCTCTCCTTTTCTCTCTTCATCTTGGTCTCTCTTTCTCCCTCTCTCTCTCCCTCTCTCCTACTTCTTTCTCTCTCTCTCCCTCTTTCGCTCTCTCCTTCATACTCTCTGTCCCCCTCTCCACCTCACCATCTCTCTATCTTTTTCTACCTTTGTTTCTTTTTCCCCCTCTCTCTCGCTCTACTTCTGCCTCTCTCTCTTTCTCTCTCTCCATCTCTCTCTTCCTCATTCTCTGTCCTGTCAATGTTGGTTCTGCTCAAACTGTCTTTGTTTGTGTCCCTGGCTCCTCTAGAGGGGTGCAGCTGTGATGGAAGGGGGGGGGGGGGGGTTGGTGGGGGGGGGGAAACGTAATTTATATATAATTTATATAAATTTATATATAAATGTATATATTTTTGTTTAACTATTTAAAACCTGTTCTTGGTATTGTAGAATTGGTGTTGAGGTTCACTTATACTCGTTTTTTTGGCTCTGGTCTTACATGGTTGCAGTAATATTATGTGGATGTTGTGTAACTATTTCAGGGTTGAAGTTGGTTTGGAGCTGGTTTGGCTGCTTATGTCAATCTCATTAAGACTGCAGGACTGGTATGTACATGCTTAACCCTTAATTAAAAAACACAACATGACATATTAACTGGCATGACAATCCTTCTCATGGGGGGCCAAAACGCAATAAGACAACGCCATGCCCCCAACAAGCAAAGCCTCTGAGTCTTCTAATAGGCTTTCGCCGCTAAAATATATTTTGTCCCAAAAAAAAATTATTGTACTTGACACATACCAAAAGCACTAACATGTGTTTATATGCATTTAAATTAAAAAAAGATTACTACAATCAATGGTAGTCATGTAGTCAGTCATATAGTGACTCCATAGCTGTGTTCAAATACTCATACTAAACACACTAACCGTACTATTTGTGACGTAAATTGAGTATATAGTATGCTTATTGGTCATAGTATGGATGTAGTTAGTAATTTAGTAATTCAATTGTTGCCAGCAGCACAGTTACAGTTACCAACACTCTGGATAACATGAAAAAAAGTTAAATGGTCAGAGTGAGGTGTTCTCTCATTTGTGTCTGGAAGTAGCTAGCCAGTTAGCTTGGTTGTTTGACAGCCGTTGAGAGGTCAGAACACTCAGATCAACCCTACTCCTCAGCCAGAGCGTTCAACGTGCGCTCCTAGAGGGAAAAGTGCGGAATTTGCGAACGGACAATCTGACAACGCCCTTAATTTACAAATGCCCAGAGCACTCTCTAGCACTCCAGATTGAATATACGAATACACACCTGAAGTCTAGCTAGTAATTTGTTATGCTAACAAGCTAGCAAGAGGTTGCATAGCAACAGCATCAACTTCGGGCAGACAGAGTATGCTCAACTGAAAGTATACCGTTTGTTTACAATATTTTTCATTACACAGAAAGTAAAAAAAGTATGTTTTTTACATCCATTGTGAATGACAACATTCATCTCTCAATGCGAAAAATCTTTCCAACACTCCCTCTCCATAACCACCAAGCCTCGGTGTAAAAGAGAACATTGTCATGCTCTGATCCCATATCTCTACATAGTTTTGCGAACAGGCATGCACACAGTGGATGTGGTTTGATGTAGTTTACAATCAAAGTTACCGGCTGCAGTATATCTCAGAGTTCTGTGCTCAGCTCGTTTGTTGCTTTTAATGTATCATACAATGAAAATTGCAGAGTGAGACACATTTGTAACTAGATTGCAGAGGCTTGCCCGCCGTCCTGCCATAGATGGAGCCCCATCTGTGCAAAAGCCCACTATTTGATCCCATATGGAATCTGCTTTTCGTCAATATAGCCACACAGCACACTGAACTGAGCTAGGCTGAAACACCTGCATTTTGGAGCTGCCTTAATCAAGAAATCAAAAAAGAGACCATGTTTGTATGCGGCTTAAATAACTCATTTACAGGTGAAGTCGGAAGTTTACATACACCTTAGCCAAATACCTTTAAACTCAGTTTTTCACAATTCCTGACATTTAATCAGAGTAAAAATTCCCTGTCTTAAGTAAGTTAGGATCACCACTTTATTTTAAGAATGTGAAATGTCAGAATAATAGCAGAGAGAATTATTTATTTCAGCTTTTATTTCTTTCATCACATTCCCAGTGTTTCAGAAGTTCAGAAGTTTACATACACTCAGTGAAAAATTGCTAGCATTCCCTTTAAATTGTTTAACTTGGGTCGAACGTTTCGGGTAGCCTTCCACAAGCTTCCCACAATAAGTTGGGTCAATTTTAGCCCATTCCTCCTGACAGAGCTGGTGTAACTGAGTCAGGTTTGTATGCTTCCTTGCTCGCACATGCTTTTTCAGTTCTGCACATATATTTTCTATAGGATTGAGGTCAGGGCTTTGTGATGGCCACTCCAATACCTTGACTTTGTTGTCCTTAAGCCATTTGCCACAACTTTGGAAGTATGTTTGGGGTCATTGTCCATTTGGAAGACCATTTGAGACCAAGCTTTAACTTCCTGACTGATGTCTTGAGATGTTGCTTCAATATATCCACATAATTCTCCTACCTCATGATTATATCTATTTTGTGAAGAGCACCAGCCCCTCCTGCAGCAAAGTACCCCCACAACATGATGCTGCCACCCCCGTGCTTCACGGTTGGGATGGTGTTCTTCGGCTTGCAAGCCTCCCCCTTTTTCCTCCAAACATAACGATGGTCATTAAGGCCAAACAGTTCTATTTTTGTTTCATCAGACCAGAGGACATTTCTCCAAAAAGTATGATCTTTGTCTCCATGTGCAGTTGCAAACCGTAGTCTGGCTTTTTTATAGCGGTTTTGGAGCAGTGGCTTCTTCCTTGCTGAGCGGCCTTTCAGGTTATATCAATATAGGACTCATTTTACTGTGTATATAGATGCTTTTGTACCCGTTTCCTCCACCATCTTCACAAGGTTCTTTGCTGTTGTTCTGGGACTGATTTGCTCTTTTCGCACCAAAGTACGTTCATTTCTAGGAGACAGAACGCGTCTCCTTCCTGAGCGATATGATGGCTGCGTGGTCCCATGGTGTTTATACCGGCGTACCATTGTTTGTACAGATGAACATGGTACCTTCAGGCATTTGGAAATTGCTCCCAAGGATGAACCAGACTTGTGGAGGTCTATCATTTTTTTCTGAGGTCTTGGCTGATTTTCTTTTGACTTTCCCATGATGTCAAGCAAAGAGGCACTGAGTTTGAAGGTAGGCCTTGAAAGAGATCCACAGGTACACCTCCAATTGACTCAAATGATGTCACATGATTCTATATGTGTTATTTCATAGTTTGGATGTCTTTCATCAAGCGGCACATGCACATTCTTCCAGAGTGCATCGTTTAAAGAGGTCACCATGGAGATGACTCTAGCCCAGCTTGGCTCTCCAATCAATCAATCAATTCAAACAGGGACAATGACATGTGTGCCCAACAGGAGAGGATGGCCACATCACTAAAGGTAGTGAAAGAGAGGGCCTCCACCATCTTCACCCTGTTCCAGAGGAGAGATTTCCACCCTGCCGCCATCCAGAGGGTAAATGCCAGCCTCTCTCTCGGGGCTGTGTGCTATGGCCGGGGCTGTACACCTGGCCCACCATCCCACCCTCAGCCTGGACTGTCTTTACGACAATGTACACCTATACAAAGAGGCAGTCCTAACCTTCGCCAGGACGTTAAAGGATGTTGCTCTGGTTGGCCAGTCCACCTCACCCCACAGGAGAAGCAGACCAGCCACCAACTCCCTGAGACAAATCAGACGCTCCTTTAGACCTGCATCTGGTGGAGCCTCACAGAGACTGGAGAACAGCCAGCAACACTGCCCCCCACAACACCCTCCACCTCTTCACACGCAGGAACTGCATGCAGATACATGGAGCATTGCCCAAGCCATAAGCAGTCAAAGAGACCCAATGCAGAGTTTGGAACATCGCCGGCCACACCACTCTCTTCAATTCCTCCTACAACCTCCCTCCCATGCTACCAAACCAGGCCCATCAGCACTGCTCTACCAGACCAGGCCCATCACAGCACAGCTCAACCAGACCCGGCCCATCACAGCACAGCACAACCAGAGCCGGCCCATCACAGCACAGCTCTACCAGACTCGGCCCATCACAGCACAGCTCTACCAGACCGGGCCCACCTCAACTCAGCCCAGCTCTACACAGCACCGACCACTACCCTAGGGTCTGGCAGAACACTGTTGAGGGTAGTGCACCACATGATGCAGTCCACACCACCCTCCTTAATTCCTCACAACCTCCCTCCTAGGCTAGTTTTGGTCCCTACTCCCATCCCCAGGACAGGCCTGGTACACTCCTGCCCCCCATGGCAGCCCCAACCCTGCAACAGGAGCCACACCAAGGCTGTGCATACTCAGAATGGAGCATTGGCAGCCACTCCGATCCCCTGCAGCAACTCCACTCCTTTGGCGGGAGCTTCATCAGGGTGGACTGAGCTCTGCCAACACTGCTCTCCCAGTTCCCACACCAGCCCCTGCATCCAGCGACTTGAGGGAGGTCTGTCAAATGCTCAGTCTACTCTGCTCTCATGTGGTTGGCCAGAGACCTTGGCAAAGTCTCAGCTCACTCAACAAATAGCTGCAGATGATCCTATGCCTGTTAGCTCTTATGGGAATGATCTGAATACCCTTTGACTTTAAATCTCGTAGGGGGCTTTGGATAATAAACCTAAATGTGCAAAATATGATTTAAAACATTGCCACAATTGACATTTGGGTACAGGAAACATGGTTAAATGGTTATGTATCTATAAAGACATTGAAGTAAATTATTATAATGTAGATAGGACAGATTACAGAAAGGGGGAGAAGTGGCCATATATGTCAAATCTAATTTCATGGCATACCAATCTTTAGATAATTTTTGTTCCCAAGACATTTGAGCTCCTGGTTGTAGATGTGTCCATAAACCAGAATACATTTTTATTTGTTTCTGGGATTTACCGCCCCCTGCTGCCATTGCGAATGCTATTGGTGCTATATCCAAGTATTTTAACGCCTTTCTTTTTTCCTCGGAGTTGGTCATTTTAGGGGATTTGAATCTGGATTGGCTGTCCCCGGCCTCAGATCAATTTAAGAGACACTGATTTGAAGTGGATTTAACAAGTGTTTTTTACACTCAGTGTATATAATATATTTTATTACTATTTTTATTTAAAAATACACCTCCCCAAAACACCCCAACCTGGTGGACACACAAAAGCTAACAAACAAGAAATTACCCTAACAAACTACAAAAGGACATAAACAGGATTGACATAAATAAACACAAAAAAAATAAAAATAAATACAACTCAACAAACAAAACAAAACAACTACTAGAATTTGTCTGGCGATCAGGAGCACCTTTCCTTTGTTTATGAAATCAGACCATCCCTCTTGACATGTTGTGTGGTCCCACTTATTAGTAAAATCTTGAGACCTCACACTTTCTTTTGCAATCAATCCTTCTAGTGTATAATAGTGTTTGAATAGTAGTGTTATTTTGAAAGCATCCAATACTAACATATTTGTTTTTTGAGTTTTAAAATGAAAACCTTCCCCAGCAGAATTAAGAGATTGTATATCGTTTTGTAAATGGAAAATATTTACATAAAAAAGCGGATTAGAACTAGAGCGGCAGCGAAACTCGAAATGCATCATTATGGATAAATAGAGGCTATTATAATCAGCAATGATCTGTCTGTTCTCTGTCCAAACTGAGCAGTATATCAGCAATGAGGGGATGTTGATGGATACACCTGAAACATCCTCAGAATCAGAGGCATCACCTTTATAAACAGGGCAATGCATAGCCACATTTGTTGTTTGGTGTAAATTAAACAAATATTTCTAAACTACCAGTGAGTGAAGCTGGATGGCTTTCCTCCTCTTCCTCTTTCTTTCTTTCTTTCTTTCTTTCTTTCTTTCTTTCTTTCTTTCTTTCTTTCTTTCTTTCTTTCTTTCTTTCTTTCTTTCTCTCTCTCTCTCTCTCTCTCTCTCTCTCTCTCTCTCTCTCTCTCTCTCTCTCTCTCTCTCTCTCTCTCTCTCTCTCTCTCTCTCTCCTTCACCTTACCCTCTCTCCTCTCTCTCTCTCTCTCTCTCTCTTTCTCTCTCTCTCTCTCTCTCTCTCTATCTCCTTCACCTTACCCTCTCTCTCTCTCTCTCTCTCTCTCTCTCCCTCCCTCTCTCTCTCTCTCTCTCTCTCTCTCTCTCTCTCTCTCTCTCTCTCTCTCTCTCTCTCTCTCTCTCTCTCTCTCTCTCTCTCTCTCTCTCTCTCTCTCTCTCTCACCTTACCCTCTCTCTCCTCTCTCTCTCTCTCTCTCTCTCTCTCTCCTCTCTCTCTCCTCTCCCCCTCCCCTCTCTCTTCTCTCTCCCCCATCCATTCTCCTCTCTCTCCCTCATCCTCTTTCCTCTCTGTCCCTCATCCTCTCTCCTCTCTCTCCCTCATCCTCTCTCCTCTCTCTCCTCTTATCAGGACGTGTTGGTCCCGGTGTGTGTGTCCTTGCTGTACCAACCAGTGCCGATCCATCTCCTCTCCCTCCTGGCCTGCATGTTGTCATAGAAACAGGGTCATGGCCGCCTTCAAGGGGATCTTGACACAGGAGTTCTGGCGTTGCATGGGGGCGGAGTTCCTAGCTATGATAATCTTTATCCTCCTCAGCCTGGGTTCCACCATCAACTGGGTGGCTGAGGAGCACCCACCCTGACCTAGTCCTCATCTCCCTCTGCTTCGGAATCAGCATCGCCACCCTGGTCAAGTGTTTTGGACACATCAGTGGAGCCCATATTAACCCTGCGGTGACCGCAGCCATGGTGGTGACCCAGTGACTCAGCCTGGCCAAGGCAGTGTTTTACCTCCTGGCACAGTGTCTGGGAGCAGTGGTGGGTGCAGCTGTGCTCTACGGGGTTCCTCCAGATGTTGTCAGGAGCGAGATGGGCGTCACATCAGTAAGAAGGAAGGGAGACAGAGTCTGAACTTTAACCTTGATTAGTTATCATGTTAGTTGTCATCATCACTGAAGAGGAACTCAAAGTTTAAGTTGTTATGGGTAGTCATTGTCCGAGTCTAAAATGGCACACTATTCCCTACATAGTGCACTACTTTTAATCAGAGTCCTATGGGCCCTGGTCAAATGTTGGCCCGGGATAAAACCAGTATCACGATACATGTTAGTATCGTGGCAAGGAAACAAAACAAAAACAAAAACACAAAGCAGATTTCATTTCTTTAGGAAAACAGCCCTAATGCTGGAAACAGCTATAGCATACTATATTTTACATACAGCAGGTTTTTAAAGGACCAAAGAGTTTTTTCATTTTTGCCATATGTCCCGGCTCTAGTCAAAAGTAATGCACTACACAGGGAAAGGGGTGGCATTTGGGATTTAGCCCTTGTCCTCAAGTCTACTGCACGTGCCTTACATCCTGTCTTGTTTGCTAACCAAGGTCATGTGACTCTCCCCAGGTGAACACCAGTATCTCTGTGGGCCATGCCCTGGTTGTAGAACTCTTCATCACCTTGGAAATCATCTTCACCATGTTCGCCACCTGTGACCCCAAATGCAGAGACCTGAAGGGCTCAGCTGCCCTGGCAATCGGCTTCTCTGTCTACATCGGACACCTGTTCGCTGTGAGTAGTACCTCAGATAGCCAACAGAGTTTGCCACTGTCATGACGTTGGCCTGTGGGTAAGGTTTATGACCCCCACATAAATACCTTTCTGCCCTCTCTCTCTTGACTCTACTGAAGAACTCTTGAATAGCCTTTGTTAAACATAGAGAGTCTGGGAACATCAAACGGTGGGGGGAAAGGAACCATATTTCGGTAATCCAACCAGTGGAAAATATGCATTGGTACTTAATGAATATGATGTCAGTTCGGTTGTCATCTGAGACATTATGACTGATGACAGGACGACATAAACTGTATCTGGGAAAGTCTACACATTCTAGTTATCAGATTCACATGGAATTGTTGTGCAATTTAAATGTTTAAATATAAAACTATTTGTGAAAAGATGAAATGTAATTTTAGCTTCCAAATGAGAGAATTGGGTTTTCATAAGGTTAGAGCTCTGCTCAATCAGTGGCCCGCCCCTGTGAAGAGACATGGGTTATAAACTATGAAACACACCCTTCTCTCCCTCCACTATATAAGCCCTTGACGAAAATGTAACCTCCTGTTCCGAGTACGCGAGGCCTGCAGCCTCTGCGTTAAAAGGGCAAATAACTTGCTGTTCCGGGTACATTAGGACGACGGTCCGATGTCAAATCAAATCAAATCAAATCAAATCAAATTTTATTAGTCACATACACATGGTTAGCAGATGTTAATGCGAGTGTAGCGAAATGCTTGTGCTTCTAGTTCCGACAATGCAGTAATAACCAACAGTAATCTAACCTAACAATTCCACACTACTACCTTACACACACACACAAGTGTAAGGGATAAAGAATATGTACATAAAGATATATGGATGAGTGGTGGTACAGAACGGCATGGCAGATGCAGTAGATGGTATAGAGTACGGTATATACATATGAGATGAGTACTGTAGGGTATGTAAACATAAAGTGGCATAGTTTAAAGTGGCTAGTGGTACATGTATTGCATAAAGATGGCAAGATGCAGTAGATGATATAGAGTACAGTATATATACATATGAGATGGGTAATGTAGGGTATGTAAACATTGTATTAAGTGGCATTGCTTAAAGTGGCTAGTGGTACATTTTTACATAATTTCCATCAATTCCCATTTTTAAAGTGGCTGGAGTTGAGTCAGTATGTTGGCAGCGGCCGCTAAATGTTAGTGGTGGCTGTTTAACAGTCTGATGGCCTTGAGATAGAAGCTGTTTTTCAGTCTCTCGGTCCCTGCTTTGATGCACCTGTACTGACCTCGCCTTCTGGATGATAGCGGGGTGAACAGGCAGTGGCTTGGGTGGTTGTTGTCCTTGATGATCTTTATGGCCTTCCTGTGACATCGGGTGGTGTAGGTGTCCTGGAGGGCAGGTAGTTTGCCCCTGGTGATGCGTTCTGCAGACCTCACTACCCTCTGGAGAGCCTTACGGTTGTGGGCGGAGCAGTTGCCGTACCAGGCGGTGATACAGCCCGACAGGATGCTCTCGATTGTGCATCTGTAGAAGTTTGTGAGTGCTTTTGGTGACAAGCCGAATTTCTTCAGCCTCCTGAGGTTGAAGAGGCGCTGCTGCGCCTTCTTCACAACGCTGTCTGTGTGGGTGGACCAGTTCAGTTTGTCCGTGATGTGTACACCGAGGAACTTAAAACTTTCCACCTTCTCCACTACTGACCCGTCGATGTGGATAGGGGGGTGCTCCCTCTGCTGTTTCCTGAAGTCCACAATCATCTCCTTTGTTTTGTTGACGTTGAGTATGAGGTTATTTTCCTGACACCACACTCCGAGGGCCCTCACCTCCTCCCTGTAGGCCGTCTCGTCGTTGTTGGTGATCAAGCCTACCACTGTAGTGTCATCCGCAAACTTGATGATTGAGTTGGAGGCGTGCATGGCCACGCAGTCGTGGGTGAACAGGGAGTACAGGAGAGGGCTCAGAACGCACCCTTGTGGGGCCCCAGTGTTGAGGATCAGCGGGGTGGAGATGTTGTTACCTACCCTCACCACCTGGGGGCGGCCCGTCAGGAAGTCCAGGACCCAGTTGCACAGGGCGGGGTCGAGACCCAGGGTCTCGAGCTTGATGACGAGTTTGGAGGGTACTATGGTGTTAAATGCTGAGCTGTAATCGATGAACAGCATTCTCACATGGGTATTCCTCTTGTCCAGATGGGTTAGGGCAGTGTGCAGTGTGGTTGCGATTGCGTCGTCTGTGGACCTATTGGGTCGGTAAGCAAATTGGAGTGGGTCTAGGGTGTCCGGTAGGGTGGAGGTGATATGGTCCTTGACTAGTCTCTCAAAGCACTTCATGATGACGGAAGTGAGTGCTACGGGGCGGTAGTCGTTTAGCTCAGTTACCTTAGCTTTCTTGGGAACAGGAACAATGGTGGCCCTCTTGAAGCATGTGGGAACAGCAGACTGGGATAAGGATTGATTGAATATGTCCGTAAACACACCAGCCAGCTGGTCTGCGCATGCTCTGAGGACGCGGCTGGGAATGCCGTCTGGGCCTGCAGCCTTGCGAGGGTTAACACGTTTAAATGTTTTACTCACCTCGGCTGCAGTGAAGGAGAGCCCGCAGGTTTTGGTAGGGGGCCGTGTCAGTGGCACTGTATTGTCCTCAAAGCGGGCAAAAAAGTTGTTTAGCCTGTCTGGGAGCAAGACATCCTGGTCCTCGACGGGGCTGGTTTTCTTTTTGTAATCCGTGATTGACTGTAGACCCTGCCACATACCTCTTGTGTCTGAGCTGTTGAATTTCGACTCGATTTTGTCTCTGTACTGAGACTTGGCCTGTTTGATTGCCTTGCGGAGAGAATAGCTACACTGTTTGTATTCGGTCATGCTTCCGGTCACCTTGCCCTGGTTAAAAGCAGTGGTTCGCGCTTTCAGTTTCACGCGAATGCTGCCGTCAATCCACGGTTTCTGGTTTGGGAATGTTTTTATCGTTGCTGTGGGTACGACATCGTCAATGCACTTCCTAATGAACTCGCTCACCGAATCAGCATATTCGTCAATATTGTTGTTGGACGCGATGCGGAACATATTCCAATCTGCGTGATCGAAGCAGTCTTGAAGCGTGGATTCAGATTGGTCGGACCAGCGTTGAACAGACCTGAGCGCGGGAGCTTGTTGTTTGAGTTTTTGTTTGTAGGCTGGAATCAACAAAATGGAGTCGTGGTCAGCTTTTCCGAAAGGGGGGCGGGGGAGGGCCTTATAAGCGTCGCGGAAATTAGTGTAACAATGGTCTAGTGTTTTTCCAGCCCTGGTAGCACAATCGATATGCTGATAGAATTTAGGGAGTTTTGTTTTTAGATTAGCCTTGTTAAAATCCCCAGCTACGATGAATGCAGCCTCAGGGTGTGTGGTTTCCAGTTTACAAAGAGTCAGATAAAGTTCGTTCAGGGCCATCGATGTGTCTGCTTGGGGGGGAATGTATACGGCTGTGATTATGATTGACGAGAATTCCCTTGGTAGATAATGCGGTCGACATTTGATTGTGAGGAGTTCTAGATCAGGTGAACAGAACGACTTGAGTTCTTGTGTGTTGTTATGATGATCACACCACTTCTCGTTAATCATAAGGCATACCCCCCCGCCCCTCTTCTTACCGGAAAGATGTTTGTTTCTGTCGGCGCGATGCATGGAGAAACCAGCTGGCTGCACCGACTCCGTTAGCGTCCCTTGAGTTAGCCATGTTTCCGTGAAGCAGAGCACGTTGCAATCCCTGATGTCTCTCTGGAATGCTACCCGTGCTCGGATTTCATCAACCTTATTGTCAAGAGACTGGACATTGGCGAGTAGTATGCTAGGGAGTGGAGCGCGATGTGCCCGTCTCCGAAGCCTGACCACGAGACCGCCACGTTTTCCCCTTTTTCGGCGTCGCACAGGGTCGCCGGCTGGGATCAGATCCATTGTATTGTGTGGAAGGCAAGACACTGGATCCGTTTCGGGAAAGTCATATTCCTGGTAGGAACGATGATGAGTTGACGTTAATCGTATATTCAGTAGTTCCTCCCGACTGTATGTAATGAAACCTAAGATTACCCGGGGTACCGATGTAAGAAATAACACGTAAAAAAACAAAATACTGCATATTTTCCAAGGAACGCGAAGCGAGGCAGCCATCTCTTTCCGGCGCCGGAAGTCGCGGAAGTCGATGTCAGAAGGATTCAGATAATAAATACAGAACGAAGCTAACCTCAGCGTGAGCTTTGGTTGCGAATGGTATGAACTTTGAACTCTTATTCACTACAGAAGTGATACCTCCTAGCCGTTGAGTTAGCAGCGGCCGCTGTAAACGTGGGCTAGGAAAGGACGGACGACGTATCCAGTCTAACACACAACGACGATACTACAACATATCCAATTTACCACCAGTGACATTCTTCCGAGGACAGGAAAATCTCTGTTGGCCAACACGGCCAGCATCTACGACCAACCTACCGAAGCGCAGCTCAGAGTAAATATTTATTACATTTTCCTTTTCCAAATGGGCGGTAATTTAGAATGCATAAGATACTGTATTTACAATAGCACAGCTTCTCCCTTTGTTCCTCAGTCTTCCCGCTCTTTCACTCAAACCCAACCCCCTTTCATTGTGTAACCACTTGTCATATCTGTTCCGTCCGCTAGGGACGTTTTCCTTTGTGACATAATTTGTAATCAAGGTATGATTCATTCTGTATATATGTAATTCTGTGTGATTAGTTAGGTATTTAGTAAATAAATAATTAAACCCAATTTTGTACTGCTGATTCAACTTGTTAGCCAGGGTTCGTGAAGATAACCAAGAATTCTACGATGTTCAGAGGAGACTGAAATAAGGTGATGATTAAATATTGACTGCTATTGATGTAAAATATTAATAGGTCTTTCAGAGTTTATTCGGAAGATAACAGCTCTATAAACACTCTTACATGGTGCCTCGACTTTCTAGTTAATTACATTTACATGATTAGCTCAATCAGGTAATATTAATTACAGAGAAAGGATTTTATAGAATAACATGTCATATCACTTAATCCGGCATAGCCAAAAACACGACACCACTCTTCATCAGTCAACAAACACTAACCCTAGCACTAACTCTAGCCCCTAAACCTAACCCAAGCCGTAGGTATCACTACTCTACCCTAAGCCCTCTGGTTGGAATGTCCCAATTAGTATATGTGTGTAATATCTCTCCTCTGTTTAGCTTCCCTACACTGGTGCCAGTGTGAACCCTGCTCGATCATTCGGACCTGCCATGGTCACCTGGAGCTGGGAGAACCACTGGGTAAGAGTGAACAAATGAAACACAACGCACAGAACCACATACAACCATATACAACCATACACAACCACACACAACCTACACACAACCACATGAAATCCCTGAAACCCAACCACGCACATCCTCTCTCACAACTTCACTCAACCACACAGGGGTAGATTCATACAACCACAATCACAAAAACATTGACGCAATGCACAACCACACAATAGCTGTATAAACTGCACACATTACCCTATGTGTTTACACACACAAAGAGAGAGCTCGAGCAGATAATTTAGTGGTTTCATGCATTGTGTGAATACAAATGTATGGTAAATAATGTATTGTAATATTTTGGAGTCACAGTAAAAGTGACTCCAAAGTGGCACAATATATTATTTACCATTCATTTCTATTGGGAACAAAATAATCTGAAACATAACCAAAACAAACAGCAAAACAAACAGCAAATGCATCTAACAAGTTTGTAGAGTCACAAGCTTGATGTAATCATTGTCATTGCGTGCTAGGAATATGGGACAAAATACTCCAATTTATATAAGTGAATTTTCCCTAATTCTTTTGGTCCCCTAAAATGAGGGGACTATGTACAAAAAGTGCTGTAATTTCTAAACGGTTTAACGGTTTATGGATGAAAATACCCTCAAATTAAAGCTGGCAGTCTGCACTTTTAGCTCATAGTCATTGTATAATTTCAAATCCAAAGTGCTGGAATACCGTGTGTCACTGTCCCAAGACTTTTGGAGCTCACTGTAGAAACAGACACAGCCCTAAGACTCACAGCACCAGTCTTCTTTCAGTGCACGTGGTGAAGTCTCGACCCTCTCTGCTGAGTGCCTCTCTCTTCATCTTTCTATTCTTATTGGCCTGAACGATTCTCCAATAGATAACATATTGAGTCACTAACTTTATATGTAATATGTGTATAAAAAGACAGGGATGTGACAGGGTGGCTTAGAGAGATTTATTCTACTTTTATACTACTGTGTTTATTTCAACTGTTTCACTGTCTCCCTTCCTTTAGATTATTGCTATTGTCCTCCCCTCCTATCCCTCTCTCACAAACATATTTAATCACACACACAAACACACTGATCTTCCTCTGTTTTAAGTGAATACTATAATTGATACAATTATTGTTTGAAGAGAACAATGATTATTGCTCAGCCAGAAGGATTAAGCTGTTTCATGCTGTTTTTATATAGTTAATATTGTTGTAATGGATAAGACCTCATGTTGGACATATCTCTTGAATTTTATATCAGTTGTCTTTCCACTGAGCTATGCTGCAGTATACTGAGGTACCTCATCACTAATAATGTGAACTGGCCGATGGATTGGTTGATTTGTTGATTGATTAATTGATTGATTGGTTTAGCAAAATGATTCATAATCTAGAGTATGCTTTCCCTAACCCACCGCTATCAGATACAGTGTTTTCCTAAAC
Source organism: Salvelinus alpinus (assembly GCF_045679555.1). Taxonomy (NCBI): domain Eukaryota; kingdom Metazoa; phylum Chordata; class Actinopteri; order Salmoniformes; family Salmonidae; genus Salvelinus; species Salvelinus alpinus. The sequence continues at coordinate 34,616,119 of NC_092101.1, read as the reverse complement.
AAATCCCCTGCGTTTGAGGCTCCTAAGTGGAACTGAAGTTTGATCAATGTTAAGGTGTACTTACCACTTTCTAACAGCAGAGGGCACCTCAGGAAAGGATTGACAGGCTTTCAAGTTTTGAAAGCACAAGCATGTGCATGCAATGTGCATGCATGAGTGTTTTCTGTGTGTCTGTGAGCACACGTGTTGTGCGTGCATTTATGTGAGTGTACCGTAGGCCAGTCCCAGGACAGTGCTTAGTAAACTGTTATGTTGGTACAGTGGAGTCCCTCTCTCCTCAAAGAGCTCTGTGTTCTTTCCGGTGGCTATCTATTACAATTTTAAGTATAATTGCTCCATTTAAATTAACTGGAGGGAGAAAAAACACAATTATTCTCATTTAAATTAATTGACCAGAGTAACAAGACACAGACATACTGTAGTTGTCCACAAATACCACAAGGACATAGAGACAGGGACATAGAAAGTGCTAACTATGTCAATACCTTGTTCTGTTGCTGGACATTCTGGCAATGAGGGAGATGTTTAGCCTCAGAATGTGAGGGAAATCACACAGCCTCATTGTACTGTGAATGGGAGGATTCAGATGACAAGCCTGAAGGAGAATAAAACAGGGCAGGCTGATTACACACAGCCATGCGCTCCCCTTGTTCTGATGAGTACCTCCACTGAGGAAGTTTAAATATGAAGTATTATTGATGTCTGACTGACTGACTGGTGTTGAATATTTAGAACATTTGTGGTGGAATACCACAGGAGACCAATCAAACAAGACATGCCGGAAGGTGCGCCCAGCCTACAGTCTCCCTGTCTGTGGCTTCTCATCATCAACAGATCAGATAAAACAAAACACTGCAATTCTAACACAAAGTCACCACAATCATTGAGAGATCCTCAAAGTTGACACAATCATACTCATCAGTGTGCTGGTAGTTAGGGACCATATCCTCCCCTCAGTGGTAACAGGGACCAAATTATCCACAGGTGGTGCACCGTTGTCAGGACAGTAACCACTACTATAGGGCTGAGTGACCAAGGTGATGCTAACTCACTCAGAGAACTGTTACCACACAACTGTAAGAAAACAACCCAGTCAGAATAGAGTTGCTGATAATAGCTCATTATGGCACTCTCTCCCAATCTCTATTTCACTGCCTCTCCATTCTCTCTCCTTCTACTTTCCTGTGTCTGTTGTTCACCCTTCCTCTCCATTCTCTCTCCTTCTACTTTCCTGTGTCTGTTGTTCACCCTTCCTCTCCATTCTCTCTCCTTCCACTTTCCTGTGTCTGTTGTTCACCCTTCCTCTCCATTCTCTCTCCCTCCACTTTCATGTGTCTGTTGTTCACCCTTCCTCTCCATTCTCTCTCCCTCCACTTTCATGTGTCTGTTGTTCACCCTTCCTCTCCATTCTCTCTCCTTCTACTTTCCTGTGTCTGTTGTTCACCCTCCCTCTCCATTCTCTCTCCTTCTACTTTCCTGTGTCTGTTGTTCACCCTTTCTCTCATTATCTCTCCTTCTACTTTCCTGTGTCTGTTGTTCACCCTTCCTCTCCATTATCTCTCCTTCCACTTTCCTGTGTCTGTTGTTCACCCTTCCTCTCCATTCTCTCTCCCTCCACTTTCCTGTGTCTGTTGTTCACCCTTCCTCTCCATTCTCTCTCCTTCTACTTTCATGTGTCTGTTGTTCACCCTTCCTCTCCATTCTCTCTCCCTCCACTTTCATGTCTGTTGTTCACCCTTTCTCTCTCCTTCTACTTTCCTGTGTCTGTTGTTCACCCTTCCTCTCATTCTCTCTTCTTCTACTTTCCTGTGTCTGTTGTTCACCCTCCCTCTCCATTCTCTCTCCTTCTACTTTCCTGTGTCTGTTGTTCACCCTTCCTCTCCATTCTCTCTCCTTCTACTTTCATGTGTCTGTTGTTCACCCTTCCTCTCCATTCTCTCTCCTTCTACTTTCCTGTGTCTGTTGTTCACCCTTCCTCTCCATTCTGTCTCCTTCTACTTTCCTGTGTCTGTTGTTCACCCTTTCTCTCTCCTTCTACTTTCATGTGTCTGTTGTTCACCCTTCCTCTCCATTCTCTCTCCCTCCACTTTCATGTCTGTTGTTCACCCTTTCTCTCTCCTTCTACTTTCCTGTGTCTGTTGTTCACCCTTCCTCTCATTCTCTCTTCTTCTACTTTCCTGTGTCTGTTGTTCACCCTCCCTCTCCATTCTCTCTCCTTCTACTTTCCTGTGTCTGTTGTTCACCCTTCCTCTCCATTCTCTCTCCTTCTACTTTCATGTGTCTGTTGTTCACCCTTCCTCTCCATTCTCTCTCCTTCTACTTTCCTGTGTCTGTTGTTCACCCTTCCTCTCCATTCTGTCTCCTTCTACTTTCCTGTGTCTGTTGTTCACCCTTCCTCTCCATTCTCTCCCTCCACTTTCATGTGTCTGTTGTTCACCCTTCCTCTCCATTCTCTCTCCTTCTACTTTCCTGTGTCTGTTGTTCACCCTTCCTCTCCATTCTCTCTCCCTCCACTTTCCTGTGTCTGTTGTTCACCCTTCCTCTCCAATCTCTCTCCTTCCACTTTCCTGTGTCTGTTGTTCACCCTTCCTCTCCATTCTCTCTCCTTCTACTTTCCTGTGTCTGTTGTTCACCCTTCGTCTCCATTCTCTCTCCCTCCACTTTCCTGTGTCTGTTGTTCACCCTTCCTCTCCATTCTCTCTCCTTCCACTTTCCTGTGTCTGTTGTTCACCCTTCCTCTCATTCTCACTCCTTCTACTTTCCTGTGTCTGTTGTTCACCCTTCCTCTCCATTCTCTCTCCTTCCACTTTCCTGTGTCTGTTGTTCACCCTTCCTCTCATTCTCTCTTCTTCTACTTTCCTGTGTCTGTTGTTCACCCTTCCTCTCCATTATCTCTCCTTCCACTTTCCTGTGTCTGTTGTTCACCCTTCCTCTCCATTCTCTCTCCTTCCACTTTCCTGTGTCTGTTGTTCACCCTTCCTCTCCATTCTCTCTCCTTCTACTTTCCTGTGTCTGTTGTTCACCCTCCCTCTCCATTCTCTCTCCTTCCACTTTCCTGTGTCTGTTGTTCACCCTTCCTCTCCATTCTCTCTCCTTCCACTTTCCTGTGTCTGTTGTTCACCCTTCCTCTCCATTCTCTCTCCTTCTACTTTCCTGTGTCTGTTGTTCACCCTTCCTCTCATTCTCTCTCCTTCTACTTTCCTGTGTCTGTTGTTCACCCTTCCTCTCCATTCTCTCTCCCTCCACTTTCCTGTGTCTGTTGTTCACCCTTCCATTCCATTCTCTCTCCCTCCACTTTCCTGTGTCTGTTGTTCACCCTTCCTCTCCATTCTCTCTCCTTCCACTTTCCTGTGTCTGTTGTTCACCCTTCCTCTCCATTCTCTCTCCTTCCACTTTCCTGTGTCTGTTGTTCACCCTTCCTCTCCATTCTCTCTCCTTCTACTTTCATGTGTCTGTTGTTCACCCTTCCTCTCCATTCTCTCTCCCTCCACTTTCATGTCTGTTGTTCACCCTTTCTCTCTCCTTCTACTTTCCTGTGTCTGTTGTTCACCCTTCCTCTCATTCTCTCTTCTTCTACTTTCCTGTGTCTGTTGTTCACCCTTCCTCTCCATTCTCTCTCCTTCTACTTTCCTGTGTCTGTTGTTCACCCTTCCTCTCCATTCTCTCTCCTTCTACTTTCATGTGTCTGTTGTTCACCCTTCCTCTCCATTCTCTCTCCTTCTACTTTCCTGTGTCTGTTGTTCAACCTTCCTCTCCATTCTCTCTCCCTCCACTTTCCTGTGTCTGTTGTTCACCCTTCCTTTACATCTCTCTGAGCCCAAGTAGACTCCCAATTTCAGGACGAGAAAGTAATTAATGGTGGCTTACGGGCATGGTGTCACTATTGTGTTCTAAGCCCTTTGATCAGCACCTACTGTGGATGTTTGAGCTGCATGACTTATTGGGCTGCATTAAAACTCAAACATTTACCTGACTGAGAAAGAGCAAGATAGAAAGAGAGAGAGATAAATCGTTTTTATGGAAATAAAAAACATACACAATAATGAAATTAGACATGTAGACACACTTTCTCCATTCCTTTCTGAATAGTCAACACAGTCTGACTCCTATCTCTTCCTCTTGATTGAGATTCACACTGTTGATTGCTCCATTGGTCCAGACAGTGCCCAAGAGATGTACTTTCTCTAATGTATTGTAAGTCGCTCTGGATAAGAGCGTCTGCTAAATGACTTAAATGTAAATGTAAATGTATGATACATATTTGATTTCGATAGATAGTGGCAGTTGACACAAGCTACAGTTTATATAACCACCATCATCTGCTGTTTCCCTGCCTGGCACACAGCAGTGTCCCTCCATCCATTAGAAGAAAAGTGCCCGCGGAAGGTCTCCATCAAAACTAATCATCACGAATAACATCAGCCTCTCCCGCCGAGGGGAGTAGCGCAGGCGAGCTAAAGGCGGGAGTGCGAGAGAGCCACAACTCTATTGCGGGGAGGCTTTCCAAACAAACCAGCTATATAATATAATAATAATTATTGTTTAGAGTTGATCATTAGAAAAGGTATAAACGGAATCCAGAATAATGTTCATTTGATATGATGCAGGAATACGCTAATTGTCTCCTGATCTTAGCCTGAGGGGCTAGTGGAGCCTTGGAGCGACTGTTCTGTCTTCCGTCCCTCGCCAGGCTAATGCATTTCTCTGTAGCGTGCTGGGGAAGCAGCATATCGCCGTTTTTCAGAGAGAAAAGCCGATGATTGATGTCGAATGTTTCAGGTAAGAACTGTCTGAAATTTGGTTTGTTTTTAATTTCCTGGTAAAGATTGTGGAGGTGGTTGTTGGGACTTATATGGGCGAGGGGAGCAGCACTGTTTTGCCCATGTGGTAGGATAGTGGACAAGCCTACAGTTTGCTGCTAAAATGATTAATCACTTGTGGTGAGGAAATTCTGATCTCTGTTAGTCTTGGAAGTTGTCGCTGTCCATGGTCCTGCACATGTAGAGTGTGTTGATGGCTTGTCAGGAGTAGCTGACCAGGGCAGTGCTGAATGGACAGCTCCGAGGTGTTCACCATGCGGAAATGCCCCTTATTCAATTACAAAGTTAAATATGGAAATAGATGAATGACAATATTCTGTTGTTATACTGCAGTTCTATTGTTCACAGTAAGAATGTCATCATACTTACATGTTTCATATTTTCCCACACTCTGGGACACTCTGTGTGTGTGTGTGAGTGTGTGTGTGTGTGTGTGTGTGTGTGTGTGTGTGTGTGTGTGTGTGTGTGTGTGTGTGTGTGTGTGTGTGTGTGTGTGTGTGTTGTTGTGCTTACTTGTGTGCAGCTTGCGTTCGTGAGTGTGTGTAGATAGTGGAGCAGACACAGTGTATAGGATGTGCAGTCAGCCCTGAGCCATCCAGTTGTTTGGCATGTCATTAATAATGGATCCTAGAACTCATTAAAGCTGAAGTGACAGCTTGCTACTTACGCTGGCTGGCAGGGAGAGAAATATGCTTATAGATGTACATTCCAAAGCATGTCTGTTCTCCTTTTCAGGATAATGAAATGTTTTAGGAGGATAAAATACCAAATATATGATCAGAAAGTATATATGAGTTTGATAGAGAGTAGGTAAGACATTAAAGACATGTCCCGGAACTTTGGCGACTAAGTATTTTTTAAACCTCCTGATGCACACACAGCAGAGCGAGCGAGAGAGAGAGAGCAGTGACGTGGTGAACATATCTGCACATGTGTGACTTTAAATAAGCAATTTCCGGGGATCACTTTTGGCTTGTGAGCGCTTTCAGAACTACTGGCTAAAAAAGTATACAAAAGTACCAGGGGATCTCATTAAAGGTGTTATGGTGTAGGCCTACTTCATATGTGATTATTACACTATTGTAAAGTCTTTACACTGCGAATGATTGTGCAGTTGTGTAGGTATTTTTTGTTATAATGTTATTTATATTGTGTATGTAAGGGATGGTGTACTACTGGCTGTGTAATCTAGTCTTCAAGGTTTTCCTACATTCTTTCTTGTGACAAGCATTGCTCTGATAGGCATTGTATGTATGCAAATAGTTTCTGAATTAGTGTGTGTGGGTTTCGTGTGTTGTTTGATATAGTGGGCATGTTTACATGGTGTTGCAGGTCTCTCCCGCGAGACAGACAGATAAACAGAGCGTTTGTCCCTGACTGTGATCTCATTAGAGACTACTGCTGGGAAGAATGGTTGTAGTCAATAGTGAGTGTGAAGGACAGGTGTAATGTGAGCACTTTCTGTTTATATAAGAGCACGCACACACACACACACACACACGGAAACAATTTATATACTCACACACTCTTTCACACACAAACATGTCCACACAAACACACACATCCCTCTTTCATGCCAGCCCTATGCTGAGGGAGCATCTCTATCTATTGCATGGTGTTCATTTCGTAGGTTTTGACAAGGTGCCTCAGAGAGCGAGAGAGAGAGAGAGAGCTTTGTTCTTTGTGTAAGTGATTTTTCTTCTACAACTTCTCCCTATCTCTGCAGATTAGTCAGGGAGTAAATTACCTACCTGCACACAAAAAAGCGCAATCCTACACACTTTGCTGCCACGCGGCACACAGATATCCTTTTGAAGAGCGGCCATGTTATTCCCCGGAGCCCCTAAGGCTCTCCTGACATGCAAATCATCATAAAATTAAATGTAAAACTCTAATATGTATTCTGGGGCCCTTCTCTTATCAGCAACTGCACAAGCGGCATATAAATCAGGCTGGGATCAGACGCCACAGCAAAGGTCTCCACTTAAAGGCCTGGCTAATTGCTAATTGGGTACGGAGGTGCAAAACGAGGCATGGGTGTTTTTTCCAAATGTCTCAGCATTCCTTCCTGGTGATATGCCTTGGAGGCTGAGACACGGTCAGAGACAAAAGACACTGCTTCAGTTAAGCAAAGAGGTTTCAGAAAGGAAGGTTTCACTTTGGCTGTTTCTGTAGGGCTGTGTTTGCTTGTTGGTTGCTCCTTCCTGTACTGGACCTAGATTAATCTTAATCTTTGACCCAAAAAAACACATTTTCAAATGAAAAAGTCCATTAAAAGTGATTTTCAGTCCCTCAATGTGTGCAGGTTTAGGATCAAGGTATTTCATATTAATTTCCTCACATATCTAACATTCTGACACATTCACATCACACTCACTCAGAAAATATGGTTATATTGCTATGTTCTACTCTCTGCACTGCTGTGATGGATGGAAGTGGATCACACTGCTTTTTCCATTGTAATAAATGTCATTAACACACTTCCCATAGATACACACTGTTGGGTCTGTCTGCCAGACGATTTCAGTTACTGCCACACATGTCACGTTCGTTGTAGTGAGGAGACCAAAGCGCAGCGTGATGTGAATACATACTTTTAATGTAAGACGAATGAACACGAAGAACACTAAACAAACAACAAAATAACAAAACGAATGTGAACGCTATAAACAATGAGTGCAGACATGCAACTTCACATAGACAATAACCCACAAAACCAAACTGGAAATGGCAACCTAAATAGGATCCCCAATCAGAGACAACGATAAACAGCTGCCTCTGATTGGGAACCAATCTAGGCCACCATAGACCTACATATGTCTAGACTAGACACACACACCTAGACATACAAAAAACCCTAGATAAGACAAAAACACACATACCACCCTCGTCACACCCTGACCTAACAAAAATAATAAAGAAAACAAAGAATACTAAGGTCAGGGCGTGACAACACAACACCTAATTACCCACGACATCCAGCACTGCCATATAGCAGCAGAGATAAACAGACTGCCTGAGATTTGTTCACTATATTACATTTGAATTTAAATGACAGCTTTGTTAGGCACTTGGCTTCTCACAGGTCCTCCCGTTTTGTTACTCTGAGTAAAGTTAGGGAAGAGGGTCTTCAACATTACAACTCTCTACATCTATCTCCTTAGGGTATAATCAGGGAAATGTTAACTGTATGTCTATATGAACCCTAAGTTGGCAGCATAAGAAGTCTATGAACTTCCACAAGGGCAACATAGTGAGCTCCAAAAGCATTGGGAGAGGGACACGTTTTTTGTTGTTGTTTTGGCTCTGTACTCCAGCACTTTGGATTTGAAATGATACAATGACTATGAGGTTAAAGTGTAGACTGTTAATTTGAGGGTATTTTCATCCCTATGGGGTGAACCGTTTAGAAATTACAGCACATTTTGTACATAGTCCCCCCATTTTAGGGGACCGAAAGTATTGGGACAAATTCACTTATATGTGTATTAAAGTAATCAAAAGTTTAGTATTTGGTCCCATATTCATAGCATGCAATGATTACAACAAGCTTGTTGGATGCATTTGCTGTTTGTTTTGGTTGTGTTTCCGATTATTTTATGCCCAATAGAAATTAATGGTAAATTATGTATTGTGTCATTTTGGAGTTGTTTTAATTGTACATAAGAATAAAATATATGTTTCTAAACAGTTAAACATTAATGTGGACGCTACCATGATTACGGATAATCCTGAGCGAATCGTGAATAAAGTTGACTGAGAAAGTTACAGAGGCAGAAATATTATACCCCCCCCAAAAATGCTAAATTCCCTGGTTATCATAGGGAAGTAGGGGTGCTGCATCACCCCCTGATAAATCAGAATAAAAAAAGATACATACAGTATATACAGTAACAGTAAAAAGTAATTCATGGGTTTTTCTTTATATTTACTATTTTCTACATTGTAGAATAATAGTGAAGACATCAAAACTATTAAATAACACATATGGAATCATGTAGTAACCAAAAAAGTGTTAAACAAATATATATTGTATATTATAGATTCTTCAAAGTAGCCACCTTCTGCCTTGATGACAGCTTTGCACACTCTTGCTTCATGTTTTTTTTTTTTTATAGAACCTTAGGAAAGGGTTCTTTATAACACCATACAGGTTCCATTTAGAACCTGATGAATATGATTCTTTATAGAATCTTCAAAATAAGGTTCCAATAGCACGAAAAAGGGTTCCGCTATGGTTACAAGCCAAAGAATCCTTATTTCAATCAATCAATCGCTCAATCAATCAATCAAATGTATTTATAAAGCTCTTTTTATATCAGCAGATGTCACAAAATGCTTATACAGAGACCCAGCCTAAAACTCCAAAGACACCAAAGAGCAAGCAATGCAGATGTAGAAGCATGGTAGCTAGGAAAAACTCCCTAGAAAGGCAGGAACGTAGGAAGTAACCTAGAGAGGAACCAGGCTCTGAGGGGTTGCCAGTCCTCTTCTGGCTGTGCCGGGTGGAGATTGTAAGGGTACATGGCCATTAAGGCCAGACCATTCTTCAAGATATTCCAATGTTCACATACGACCAGCAGGTCAAATAGTAATCACAGTGGTTATATGGGGTACAACAGGTCAGCACCACAGTAGTTAATGTCAGCTGGCTTTTCATAGCCGAGCATTCAGAGGTTGAGACTGCAGGTGCAAAAGAAAGAGAGAGAGAAACATTGAAACAGAGAGAGAGAGATCACACAGGATGCCAGAAAAGACAGGATAATTACAACAGATAGGAAAGACCCTAGCCACCTGGCACATACACTATTGCAGTATAGATACTAGGGACTGAGACAGGGGGAGTTGGAGAACACCTGGACAGGGCCAAACAGGCAGGATATAACCCCAATCACTTTGCCAAAGCACAGCACCCACACCACCAAAGGGATATCAACAGACCACTAACTTACTACCCTGAGACAAGGTCGAGTATAGCCCACGAAGATCACCCCCACTGCACGAGCCGGAAGGGGTGCAAAACCAGACAGAAAGATCACGTCAGTGACTCAACCCACTCAAGTCAAGTATAGCGGGAAAAAGCCTGGCATGACGTGATGCACCCCTCCTAAGGATGGCATGGGAGAGCGCGAGTAAGCCAGTGACTCAGCCCCCATAACAGGGTCAGAGGCAGAGAATCACAGTGGAGAGAGGGGAGCCGGCCAGGCAGAGACAGCAAGGGGGGTTCGTCACTCCAGTGCCTTGACATTCACCTCCGCACCCCTGGGCCAGACTACACTCAATCATAGGACCTACTGAAGAGATGAGTCATTCGGAAACATTGTGTTTCTGAATGACATCACCAAGAGGTAGCATATAGGGTGAGAACAATAGTGGTCCCAGAACAGAACCTTGAGGACCAGCGAAACTTACCATCGATTTGTCAGAGGACAAACCATCCACAGAGACGAACAGATATCTTTTCAACAGATGAGATCTAAACCAGGCAAGAACTTGTCTGCGTAGACCAATTAGCACAGAATCGTCTAGAACTTGTCATTGTATACTGTAGCGTTAAGATTTCCCTTCACTGGAAATAAGAGGCCTTGTCCGAACCATGAAAAACAGCCCCAGACCATTATTCTTCCTCCACCAAACTTTACAGTTGGCGCTATGCACTGGGGCAGGTAGCGTTCTCCTGGCATCCGCCAAACCCAGATTCGTCCATTGGACTGCCACATGGTGATGCATGATTCATCACTCCAGAGAAAGCATTTCCACTCCTCCAGAGTCCAATGACGGTAAGCTTTACACCACTCCAGCCGACGCTTGGCATTGCTCATGCAGATCTTAGGCTTGTGTGCTTCTCGGCCATGAAAACCCATTTCATGACACTCCCAACAAACAGTTATTGTGCTGACGTTGCTTCCAGAGGCAGTTTGGAACTCGGTAGTGAGTGCTGCAACAAAGGGCAGATGATTTTTACACACTACATGCTTCCGCAGTCCCGTTCTGTGAGCTTATGTGGCCTACCACTTAGCGGGTGAGCCGATGTTGCTCCTAGATGTTTTCACTTCACAATAACAGCACTTACAGTTGACCGGGGCAGCTCTAGCAGGGCAGAAATTTGACGAACTGACTTGTTGGAAAGGTGGCATTCTATGACGGTGCCACCTTGAAAGTCACTGAGCTCTTCAGTAAGGCCCTTCTACTGACAATGTTTGTCTATGGAGATTGCATGGCTGTGTGCTCAATTTTATACACCTGTCAGCAACGGGTGTGGCTGTATTAGCCAAATTCACTAATTTGAAGGGGTGTCCACATACTTTTGTATATATACTGTAGCTCTTTCAATAGTTTAGTTGGAATAGGGTCCAGTAGACAGCTGAAAGGTTTAGATGCCATGACTATTTTAGTGAATGTGTTGAGCGATACAAGTTTTTTCAAAACTTGAGTGTCTCCATTGAGCCAAGGTCCTGGCAGTTCTGTGCAGAATCAGGACAACTGAGTTTTGGAGAAATATGCATATTCAAAGAGGTGTCCGTAATTTGTTTTCTAATGATCATGATCTTTTCACCGAATAAGTTCATGAATTCACCACTGCTGAAGTGAAGGCCATCTTTACTTGGGGAAAGCTGCTTTTTAGTTAGCTTTGCAACAGGATCAAAACATTTATTTGGGATTGTTTTTATTATCCTCAAAAAGGTTGGAAAAGTATGCTGATATTTGGCACTATATAGAACCACTTGTTTTTAGTTTGTAGAGTCCTTAGAAGCTGTAATTGTAGAAGAGTATGAAGGACATAATTAACCTAAGCTAAGGTGGCAGCATAACTATGAACCTACACAAGAGCAGCATAAGAAGTATATGAACCCTTACAAGGGCAACATAGCTAACCTATGAGCCTTTATAAGAGCTCATACAGTCCCTATAAGCTGTAATGGGAGCAGTGCATCGTATGGAGGACACCCTGTAGGCTATCAGGCTGTATAAAGCTGCATCAAGGTCACGGATGCCCAGGGGAGGAGCAGTACTCTTAGCCTGGAGGTACAGCAGGGTGATGAGGTTCTATATTAAGAGGAATATAATATCATTGCTTTGTACTTCTGAGGCATTGGCATGTATGCTCAAATCAATGCACAAGTCTAACAACAGACTTCACACACAGTGGCTTGTGAAAGTATTCACCCCCCTTGGCATTTCTCCTATTTTGTTGCCTTACAACCTGGAATTAAAATAGATTTTTTGGGAGTTTGTATCATTTGATTTACACAACATGCCTACCATTTTGAAGATGCAAAATAGTTTTATTGTGAAACAAACAAGAAATAACACACACAAAAAAAGACTTGAGCGTGCATAACTATTCACCCCCCACAAAGTCATTACTTTGTAGAGCCACCTTTTGCAGCAATTACAGCTGCAAGTATCTTGGGGTATGTCTCTATAAGCTTGGCACATCCAGCCACTGGGATTTTTGCCCATTCTTCGAGGAAAAACTGCTCCAGCTCCTTCAAGCCGGATGGGTTCCGCTGGTGTACAGCAATCGTTAAGTCATACCACAGATTCTCCATTGGATTGAGGTCTGCGCTTTGACTAGGCCATTCCAAGACATTTAAATGTTTCCCCTTAATCCACTCGAGTGTTGCTAAGCAGTATGCTTAGGGTCATTGTCCTGCTGGAAGGTGAACCTCTGTCCCAGTCTCAAACCTCTGGAAGACTGAAACAGGTTTCCCTCAAGAATTTCCCTTTATTTAGCACCATCCATCATTCCTTCAATTCTGACCAATTTCCCAGTCCTTGCCAATGATGCTGCCACCACCATGCTTCACTGTGGGGATGGTATTCTCGGGGTGATGAGAGGTGTTGGGTTTGTGACAGATATAGCGTTTTCCTTGATGGGCAAAAAGCTAAATTTTAGTCTCATCTGACCAGAGTACCTTCTTACATATGTTTGGGGAGTCTCCCACATGCCTTTTGGCGAACACCAAACATATTTACTTATTTTTTTCTTTAAGCAATGGCTTTTTTTCTGGCCACTCTTCCGTAAAGCCCAGCTTTGTGGAATGTATGGCTTAAAGTGGTCCTATGGACAGATACTCCAATCTCCGCTGTGGAGCCATATTCTTTCCATTTTTTATAATGGATTGAATGGTGCTCAGTGGGATGTTCAAAGTTTCGGATATTTTTTTATAACCCAACCCTGATCTGTACTTCTCTACAACTTTGTCCCTGACCTGTTTGGAGTGCTCCTTGGACTTCATGGTGCCACTTGCTTGGTGGTGCCCCTTGCTTAGTGGTGTTGCAGACTCTGGGGCCTTTCGGAACAGGTGTATATATACTGAGATTGTGTGACACTTAGATTGCACACAGGACTTTATTTAACTAATTACGTGACTTCTGAAGGCAATTGGTTGCACCAGATCTTATTTAGGGGCTTCATAGCAAAGGGGTGAATACATATGCACGCACCACTTTTCCGTTTGAAATATTATGGAATTGTTTTAAACCACGTTTTTTTTTTCATTTCAATACACCAATTTAGACTATTTTGTGTATGTCCATCACATGAAATCCAAATAAAAATCCATTTAAATTACAGGTTGTAATGCAACAAAATAGGAAAAATGCCAAGGGGGATGAATACTTTTGCAAGGCACTGTAGCGCTCAGATAGAGTAGTGTATGACATCCAGGAAAGTACTGAATGTTCACTAAAGAGTTTATATTAGGACTGTCAAACAATGAAAAAATGTCAGAGTAAATCGCAGGATTTGCTCAAATTGAGCTGTAATTTAAGATTTCTTTATTCAAAAAGCATTACAAGAATATTGATTTTGTCCAAAGTTAAGGTAAGCAAAATCTGGTAAATTTATAAAGCACACTCTCTTTAAAATCAATAACTTGTTTTTGACGTTGTATTGTAGTTTTAAGCTGTATAAAATATGTATTTTGAATGTTTTCAGTGTATTTTGAACACTTCCAGATAATGGGATTAATTGTGATAAAAAAAACTTTAATTAACTGATTCATTCTGACAGCCCTAGTTGGCCTGTGTCATGTGCAGGGAAAGGTGTGTGTGTGTTTGTGTGTGTGTGTCAGGTATTGCCTTATCAAATGCAGCAGTTACTTCAATTAAAGAGAGACATAAAACCCTGTTACATATTCGTGCTGCATGTGAGTGGTCCAATATGCAGTCCAATACTGCAGCCTTTTTTGTGAGCGCGATCCATTTACCCACTCGCTCGCTCCCTGCACCTTTAAGAGCGCGTGCCTAGCTGAAGGTCACTAAACAGTAACACAAAGCTCTCTCAGCTCTGCGGTCCAATATAGCGCATGCGCTCTGCCTGAGGACTGCTACACAGACTGCAATATGGCGAGAATGCCTGGCAGCGCAGACTGCTCTAGCGACACGGCGGGGACAGAGCGGGAGGAGCACATGAGCTGCCCAGAGACTGAGAGGAGCGGAGACGAGGCGGAAGAGGATGAGATCCAGGAGGTGCAGATCACCGGCGAGGAGGAGGGGGAGTACGAGGAGGATGTCGAGCTGGAGTGGGAGGCAGAATGTGTGGACCCCGGCAGCTGCTCGGTTATGGAGACAGAAGCGGTCCGTATGCGCAGTACGGACCAGTGCAGCGGGTTGGGACCGGGAGCGGGGGCGGACCCCGGACTGTTCCACATCACCGGACTGGACTCTGATCCGGAGGGAGACCTGCAGCGGTCTGACCGCTCCAGACTGAGCGAGAACACTCGCCTGGCTACTAGGTACGCAGTCAGGATCTTCCGGGAGTACCTGAGTGAGAAAGCCCAAAGTCCTGACTTTGAAACTCTGGACAAGGAAGCGCTGTGCGCGGTCCTGCGCTCCTTCTACGCGGAGGCGCGATCGAAGAGCGGCCAGCTCTACAGCAAGTCCTCTCTCATCAGCATCCGGAGTTCTCTTAACCGCTACCTGAATGAGCCGCCTTACTGTCGCACCCTGGACCTCACCAAGGACCCAGAACTGCGCAGCGCCAACCTGACCCTGGCCGCAGTCATCAGAAAGCTGGAGGAGCAAGGTGCTGGTCCCGTTGTGCAAAAACAGGCTATTACGCGGGCGGACCTGAGAAAACTATACACCTCTAGTGTGTTTAACACCGATACGCCGTTCGGGCTTCTCAACAAAGTGTGGTTCGAGACATGCATGTATTTCTGTACGAGGGGGAGAGAGAATCAGCGCGAGCTGGAGGAGGATTCATTCGGGCTAGCCATAGACGAGGATGGGAGAAAGTTTATCTATTTCAAAGCGCTGGGGCCGTATCACAAGTCTCGCTCCGCTTCCTGGACTAAAAAAAGACCAGACACGGATGATGATACTCTGCCGCGCATGTATGAGACGGCCACGGAGTTTTGTCCGTATGCCAGTTTTGTGAAGTATGTCTCGAAACGGAACCCGGTGTGCAAAGCGTTCTTCCAGCGCCCGCGAGACCACTGCTGCTTAAGCGACATGACATGGTACGAGAACAAAGCAATCGGTAAAAACCTGCTGGGCACGAGGATGCAGATGCTGTCGCGTGCTGCCAAGCTTTCAAAGACCTACACCAACCACTGCATCGGCGCCGTCTCCATAGCAACGCTCAACAGCATCGCCGGTATCGGGTCAAAGTCAGTGTCCCTTCACGTTGCCTCGGAAACGGTCAATGGTGGCGCACAGTCTTATCTCCAGCTCGTGATCCCATATAGCCGACAGGTCACGGACGCAGTGGAACTGAAGCCGCAGAGAACGACAAGGAAATCTCGTTCTCACTGCCCCGGCGACGTCTCTGGCCCTCCATCACCTAAGAAGATCTGTGTGCGTTCCGTGGAACGCGGAGAGTCCCCGGTGGTCATAGTGGACGGTACCGAGCCCGTCCGATCCCCGGAGCCCCACGGTCAGCCGCCCGCTCCTTTACCAGCTGGCGTGGTAGCAGCGCAGGTAACACAGTTTCACACTCTGCACCAACTGATCAGCAGTCTTCTAAATTTAATGTAGAATAAATGTACTAGTCTCCAAAGCATCCACAGATTATGCATAAATGTAATGATTTACATAATTTTCCATTTACTGTGGAAGTATTGACCAGTAAGATGTGTGTGTTTGTACTGTTTAGGAGTGAGTTCTGTCATTGGGTGTTCTAGGTGCTTTAGTAAAGAGGTCATGAACATTGTGTTAGCGTCCCAAATGGCACCTTATTCCCTATATAGTGCACAATTTGTTTACCAGAGCCCTATGGACACTCGTCAAAAGCAGTTCATTGTATGTATAGAGGTTAGGGTGCCATTTGGGACAAGCTTGTGAGTAGAGGACACATGAGTGAGTTCTCTCTGGGACTTTGTCTGTTGCTATGGGTGATGGCGCCCCAGGCCCACAATTACCCACCATGCACCACAGTGGAGCCCGCAGGGGGAGAGCCAGAGCGTGCAAGCTCTCCCTCCCTCACTCACTCACACACACACTTATTTTATACCCATTTGCCTAAAGCTCACATTTTCCTGAGACACAGGCACTATACTGAACAATAGTACGACAGGCTGTCTCAAGCCTCTTTCCCCTAATGAAAAAAAAATTGTGTTTGTGTGTGTGAGTGTGTGAATGTGCATGTGTGAGTGTGTGTACAGTATATCCAGTATCATAATGAGTTTAATGTTTTTGCGTCGTTCCTCAGAAGAGCCTGCCTGTCGTGACCCTAGAGAGATGCACGTCTGCTGCAGCACTAACAGCTCTGCTAATCTGTTTTCTGCTTTATCAGCTATACATCTATCTCCCTCCATCTATCTCACTATTTACCGTTTTCTCAGCTTAGAGGCAGACTGCCTTCGGCCATGGCTGTCTTTCTCCCTCACTGCACTTACCACAGTGAATGCTGACCAGTAGACTTTATAGCTTGTCAGTTTTTCAGCAGTGAAAACTTACTTGAAGCATTTCCAAGGTGTTTAAAATCTTCCTCTACAGGAATGTCCTCACCTTTCTCACCTGTATAGCAGAGCAGAGGAGGAGACAGACTCATATCTGTCTCTGGGTTTCTTTAACAAGACTCAGCCCACTTCACTGTCCTTAGTTAGCCCTGACAGACAGACACTGAAAAGGGCAAAAACCCCTCTTCGTCATGTAGTTCAGTGATTCATGAGTTAATTGTACTCAAAACGTTGACAGAGTATGAATGAAGTCCCAGTCTACAACTCTTTACTAGAGTCCTGTCTCTACTTAGTCACTCAGGGAATGACTGTGTGCTATGTTCACACAATATCTGTGACAAATTTCAGTTGGACATTTGTGTATCTTCTTCTTCTTCTCTCCCAGGATAGCCGTAATAGCAGCATGGCCAGCCGGCCACTGGTCTCCCAGACCCCTGCCTCTCCGCTGGGCTCAGGGGGTATAGGGGGCATCCCCACCCCCGCACAGCTCACCAAAACCAACGCCCCTGTACACATAGACGTAGGAGGTCACATGTACACCAGCAGTCTGGCTACACTGACCAAGTACCCAGAGTCACGGTAAGACTCGCACACACATAGCGTGTTTGAGATTGACTACATTGAAGTGGAATGCAGTCACTGATCTACAAATGACCTTGCATCCCAAATACCTACTCATTATGTGATCAAGATTAGCAATTCTGCGCTTGGCTTTGCTCAAACTGATCCCCTCAAACATGTACACTGATGACATGTACACCCCAATGATAGGATTGGTCGTCTGTTCAACGGGACAGAGCCCATAGTGTTGGACAGTCTGAAGCAGCACTACTTCATAGACCGAGACGGTCACATGTTCCGCTACATCCTCAACTTCCTGCGGACGGCCAAACTGCTCGTTCCCGACGACTTCAAAGTGAGTTTATCTGACCCTGCACTCAGGCCTTGAAAACATTGTCTGTAATTGCACACTTATAACATATGGTGTGAAGCTTTGTGGGATACATTTTCTTTTTAAGAATCTGATGATCGTTGTGTTTGTGTGTGTGTATGTCTGTGTACGTGTGTGTTCCAGGAGTACTCTCTACTCTATGAGGAGGCCAGGTTCTTCCAGCTATCTCCACTACAAGCAGAATTAGAACGCTGGAGGAGTGAGCGTGAGGCCAGGAAGGTGTGGCGTGTGTGTGAGTGTGTGGTGGTGCGTGTAGCTCCAGAGCTGGGGGAGAGGATCACTCTGAGTGGAGACAGGGCTCTGATCGAGGAGGTGTTTCCAGAGGTCGGGGACGTCATGTGTAACTCCCTGAACGCAGGCTGGAATCATGACTCTACTCACGTCATACGCTTCCCACTCAACGGATACTGTCACCTCAACTCTGTACAGGTAACATGACAGACACTACCCTTACACTGCATAGAATAACCATAAAAATACCCTACAACAACGCAAAATACTAAGTTAACAGATAACGTCCCCTCAACAGATAAGGTCACCTCAACTCATAACATCACATTAACCCACCTCAACTCTGTACAGGTAACATCCCACTAACTAGTACCCATGGCACAAGCATAGTATAACCTCATAGAGGGCCAGACCAGCCACAGAGAGAGAGACTAATCCTGGTTAGATATGAAACATGTGGCCATCGGCTACTGGGTCTGCTGGTTGCAACACTCACTACAGAGTTCCAAACTGCCTCTGGAAGGAACGTCAGCACAAGAACTGTTCGTCGGGATCTTCATGAAATGGGTTTCCATAGCCGAGCACGCACACAAGCCTAAGATCACCATGAGCAATGCCAAGCGTCGGCTGTAGTGGTGTAAAGCTCGCAGCCATTGGACTCTGGAGCAGTGGAAACACATTCTCTGGAGTAATGAATCACGTTTCACCATTTGGCAGTCCGAAGATGAATCTGGGTTTGGTGGATGCCAGGAGAACGCTACCTGCCCGAATGCATAGTGCCAACTGTAAAGTTTGATGGAGGAATAATGGTTTGGGGCTGTTGTTCATGGTTCGGGGTAGGCCCCTTAGTTCCAGTGAAGGGAAACCATAACGCTACAGCACACAATTACATTATAGATGATTCTGTGCTTCCAACTTTGTGGCAACAGTTTGGCGAAGGCTCTTTCCTGTTTCAGCATGACAATGCCCCTGTGCACAAAGGAGGTCCATACAGAAATGGTTTGTCAAGATCGGTGTGGAAGAACTTGATTGGCCTGCACAAAGCCCTGACCCCAACCCCATCGAACACCTTTGGGATGAATTGGAACGCCGACTGCAAGCCAGGCATAATCGCCCAACATCAGTGCCCGACCTCACTAATGTTCTTGTGGCTGAATGGAAACAAGTCCCCACAGAAATATTCCAACATCTAGTAGAAAGCCTTCCCAGAAGAGTAGAGGCTGTTAAAGCAGCAAAGGTGGGATTTTGGAATGAGATGATCAACAAGCAGGTGTCCACATACCTTTTGTCATGTAGAGTAGGTCCTTAGTGCAGTGCTATGACATGATTGGTTGATGGTAGGTGGAGGCAGGAGGTCCTGTATAAACACAAACTCACTTCCTTGACAACTTCCTTTAAAACAGCTCTGGCCTGCTCTGTGAAGCGCAAGAAGTATGAATGCTCTGATCTCTGCGGAGGCCACATCACAGTAAATGCTGTACGGCCACTACAGATGTCGGTTTGACCATGCAGAGCCTTCAAGGCAGAGAGAGAGGGAGTGGGATGGAGGCATACAGAGGTTTCTAATTTAGCCTACTGCCTGCAAGAAACAAAGAGAGAAGGAGAGGGCGACAGCGAGACAGCGAGGGAGGGAGGCAGACACAGGATAGAGGTACAGATGCTCCTTCAGTGTATACTAATGGAATGCCATCTTGCAGCTATCAAGAGAATGTCTGCATACAAAATGTCCCCCTATTCACTATTTAGTGCACTACTTTTAACTAGGGCCCATAGTGCACTACATAGGGAATATGGTGCCATTTGGGACGCACATACTATTACACAAGAAAAAGGGTTTGTGTCTGTGTGCATATGTCAGTCCGTGTTTGTATGTGTGAGTTGTCGTGATAGAGGGGATCCTCCTATCTGTCACTGTGTTTTTAGGTCAGGGAAGGACAGGGTGAGATGGCTGGCTCTTCTTTAGTCAGACGGAGTCTTGCTAAAGAGAGAGATGAGTGAACTTGGGCCCTATGGGCACTGTCTGTGCTATTGTTAGTAGCACATTTGCACATATTCACACATTGGTTCTCTTCCACAAACTGGAGTCCTGTATGACTGTGGTATGACTGGACCCTGAATCAGCCCCTCTCTGAAATCACTTCTCTGCCCCTCGGTCAACTGACCTTCCATACATACTGTATCAGACCACCAATTACCTGATTCATCGTCTATTCTCTTTTTGTCAAACCCCAAATAACTGCTGTGAATGTGATTAAAACTTGAGATCTGAGTCTGTGTCTACCTGAGTGGTTATTCTGACCACAAGTGTGTGTGTACGGTGTCTGTAACGTATGTGTGTGTGTGTGTGTGTTTGATTAACAGGTGTTGGAGAGGTTGCAACAGAGAGGATTCGAGATAGCAGGGGCGTGTGGCGGGGGAGTAGACTCCTCCCAGTTCAGCGAGTACGTCCTACGCAGGGAGGGAAGTAGCAACGGACAGCGTGGCCACACCCTCATCCGCATCAAACAGGAAGCACTGGACTAAGCCCGACCTAGGTCAGATCAGGGGTCAGTGGATAATTGGTCAGGAGAAACCAGAAAGCCACGCCTCCATCTCCAAGGGAACGCCAATAGTTATTTTAGAATTTTGGGGACATAGGTATTGCCATAATGAAACGGTGATTGTACCTACACCAAAGGAGAGCAATAGAACTATGACCTCACCGCAATGAACTATGGAAGTCACTAACCAGGCGGTACGCAGATAGTGACTGACCCCTCTCCCCATGAGCAGGGACCTATAGCATAGAGAGAAGCAACATTAGCACTATCATCATACTACTCATGTTACTGTGTAGGATTATTCTGATTTATAGTGTTATAATACTATGTGGATTTATTAAGATTCTTACAATAATGTAAATAATCATAGAATGGGATGAGGTCATGACTGAAACTCTGAAATGGAGAAACGGCACTGATGAACATGGAAGATATGCAGCTGAATGTTAAAAAGCACAAGTGTCTGGGAAATCTAACCCAGCCTAAACTAAATAGATAAAATATATGGTTCTGTGAAGCTAAAGTTATTACGAGGAAGGCAATTTTAAGGCAATTTTTATAAACCAAAAATATGGTTTTCACATGTTAAGTCTTAATCTTATGACAATGGAATTCTGAAGAGGTTCTTCAACATTTTATATTCATCACATTGATAAGAGAGATTTGTCTTGTCAGAGATTGAATTGTTGCATGTTTTATGCTGAGCATTAGCGCAGCAGAGGACTTGAGATCTGTATCAAAACTGTCTCTGTCACACTAAAGGAAATTTGATTTCATAAATGAATGACTGTACCAAAAGGATGTAAAAACATGTTTCATACAAAAAAAGTATGCATGTGTGTGTGTCTATTAGTTATTCAGGAAACTGTAAATGATGAGAATATTCACAAAATGTTAATTTTAGTTAGGCTAGTCTTTCTCTAGCAATCACAGATCAGATGACAAACCTACCATCACCGTATAATTGAAACCGGAAAGTTAAGGGGGAGGTTTGCATTCATTTTAGGTGGCATGGTAAATATTCCACCTGCTTCAGAGTTGAGCAGAAAGTAGTTAATGAATATGTATAAGCAAAGCATGAATATTAAGTACACTAAAGTGCCTTTGTCTTCCTGGATTTGACAAGCTGTCAGAGGGAGGGGCTTGTCTTTGATCTGAGACAGGAACAGGAAGCAGTGGGACATATGAGCTTGTTAACGTTGTCGACGATGATCAATAATTCAGCAATCACCTAATCAATCAGTAAATCACATGAATTAAAATACTTCCTAACCATTTGCTATAACTGGCACAGTTATATGAAACAGTCTAAGTAGCTAACCTCCACATTAAGGGTCAGCATTCATTTCCACTATCAGATCCTTCTTTAACTGGCACACTGTCAGTTTGCCTAGCTTAGTGTTAAGTTAGAGGTCAGCATTCATTTCCACTATCAGATCCTTCTTTAACTGGCACACTGTCAGTTTGCCTAGCTTAGTGTTTAGTTAGATGTCAGCATTCATTTCAGCTGAAAGAATTCTGATCCATTTCATTCTTTCCACCCTCTGTATTTCATAGCCAAAAGGTAGTTCTGTGCCTTAAAGCTCCTCTCTTCTGTATTCAGAGATAGCGGAATAATGAATCTCAAACACATCCACAACTCTGACACACATTTCCACACACGCTCTGAAGGATCACTATTTATCCCTCCAAGTGACAACCTAAAAAAGGTATCAATTATGAAGCATAACATTTTCATGAAAATGTGTGAGTAATGTGGAAATAAACAAAGAATCCCTGTTAGACTGTAAAAGTACACCGTACGACACTCAACT
The DNA here is from genome assembly GCF_045679555.1 of Salvelinus alpinus. Lineage (NCBI taxonomy): Eukaryota > Metazoa > Chordata > Actinopteri > Salmoniformes > Salmonidae > Salvelinus > Salvelinus alpinus. Next base: position 34,593,853 of record NC_092101.1, on the reverse strand, counting down.
AGGGTTTGCTATTAACTTATTTTAAATTGTCACAGGTTTACAATCATCAGGTCAACCATGTACACATCAGTAAGGAATGGCTGTCTGTCTGTGATATTATTAGCATGAAACTGAAAAAACAAGGAAGAGTCAATGACCTCACCACAGAACACTCTCTGAATCACACTAAGGGCAGAGGGTCACTGCTTTAGGCTGTAACACAGAGCTGACTTCTACTGTTCTGACCTCTTCTCTCACAGAGTTGCCCTTCTCAAAAAGTGCAATATAAAAATGTTTGGTCCTGCCAACCTGACTACAATCTTTTCTCAGCATGAATCAGCAGAATTCAGTTACATTGCTGACTGTGCTACAAATTGTTAGAAAATAAAATACATAACAAAAATATCAACAAAATAAAAATATCAAAATAAATATAATATACAACATCTGAAAGAGTGGTAAGGCACAGAATCTGGCACAAATGGTGGGGGAGAGTGATAGTTTGTGTGTGTGAGATACTATCTGAGCAGGCCCTTGTAGAGAGTGAGAGAGTGTCGTAGAGGAGGGTCCTGTTCCAGACAGAAGAGTAGGTCCCTCAGAGAGACCCCAGTCACTCTCTGAACCCCAGCCCTCTGTAGTACTGACATAATGCCACCTGGCCCCACCTGAGAGAAAGGGTGAACACCCCAACAAAGAGAGAGAGAGAGAAAGATGAACGGCCCAACAGATAAAGCTTTCATCCTAAACTTTTCAACATTACCATTATGCCAAACAGCTTCCCCCTTCTCCCCCCTCCGTTTCTCCTTCACATTCTGGCACACAGAGGCGATGCCTTAGAGAGCAGAAAGGAAGGCCCTGTAGCGCTACAAAGGAAAGGGAGAGGAGGCAGGAGAGGAAAGCTCCTCAGGCTGCAGGGTCCTCTGGGTAACGCAGTTCAAAGGCAGCGGTTAATGTGTTCAGTTTACAGAGCTTCATCTCTAAACCCATCGCCTGCAGGGCCAGGGAATTAAATAAACTTCGTTCAATTAGACACTTTAACCTAAACTAACAGTCCTGCGCATGTCTGCTCCTTCGCGTCACAGGTCTAGTCTCCCCTGAATGTTGTTTCTTATCAGTGATACTAACACAGGTGTTCCTCATATACGCATCCCCTACCCACCTGGTAGATCCCCTGCCCACCTGATTTCAAAGATTGAAAATCTGCCAAAGATACCATAAAAACACTGATAACCAAGAACCTCCATCCACTCTCTCAGTATAATAACGCACACGCATACTGTACATACCTGGTTTCCATTGGAGTCCAGTGGTCTCTTCCTGCGAGGTCCGATGGCAGCCAGGGCAGTGAGGTTGGCTTCTCTGTGCTGCAGCTGAGCCTGCTCCAACTGCTGGAGCTACAGAGAGAGAAGAGGGGGGGGTGTTATAAAACTCTAAAGCGGGTTTCCCAAACTTGCACCCCCCCCCCCCCCCCCAACTCATCATCCATCTTCGTATATTTGAATTAGCTATGTAGTGCTAATCTAAAACTGTGCACCCCTTGGGGTCCCAAGACAGAGTTAAAGAAACGCTGCTCTATAGGATGGGAAGTTGAATGCTCATGAAGGAATAACTGAAACACTGAAGCTAGGGTAATTTCCATAAAACGATATACAGTGTATACAGATATATCACTGTATACAGATATACAGTGAGCCAATAAAGAATCACACTAGCCAAATGTCAACCAATTAATGAATAATGTTGTCAAGGTCACAGAGACAACCTCACACACACCGTAGGTGTTCTAATTTGATTCCGCTTTGTGCCTGCCGCAGGCCTCCACTCCAGCCCCAGAAACAGGCTCCATTAAAATTAGCTCCAATTACAGCTGTACCTTCTCTGGGGCTTGGATGTGTGTGAGTGTGTTGGTAGGTGTATGTGCGCATTGGTGTGTCGGGTGAGTCTGAACACCCACACAGGCTTGGGTATGCAAATTAAACGATTTTGTTGATTTCTGCTGTTGCCGTGGAAAGACCTCTGGGAACATTGTTGCCGTGAGCGATCCACCAACGGAGAGAAAACAACCTCAGTCTCTCCTCCCTCTGTATTACCAGTACCCTACCGCTGGCTGTCTCATCTAGCTACAGCCTCAGCCCCAACAACCCCCTCAGCCAAACATCACACACAATCTCATTTACTAAATGAACAATTAGTCTAAGAAATAGCAGGCATTATAGAATTCCCAAACATTACTAATAAAAAGTATATATTAGGTTAGTTGTGGTAAAACTTTTTGAAAATGCTCCACCACTGTGCTATAACTTTGAGGAGAAAGAATCTAAAAATTAAGCTCACTTTGCAGCTACCAGTAAAAGCCCAGAGCCTTAATGAGCTGATGTGTGTGTGTTCTACTTGTCCTTCCCTGGGGACAGTGCTTCCCTCGAACTGTTTGGAAATGACAGTCTGATTGAATAGTTAAAGCTGACGTGACGCAAATTCAAGTAAAGCAAGCGCACACACAATGACATAACACACAAACCTCTTTGGCCCGTTGTTTCAGTAGTTGCTGATCTGGATCATCAGTGTTACAGCGACTCTGAAGCAGAAAAGAAACAGACAGATGTTGACCGCCTGGAGGCAGCAGGGTTCTACAATGGTTCATCTAGACCAGACAACTTAAGTAATCATGAGTAACCATATCCTCAGCATACTATAAATCATACAGTCAATATTTGTTTTTAATTCCAAGAACTTAATACACAGTAGCTAATATGAATAATGTAGCACCCATCACTCGCACTCATTCACCCCAAAATGCTAAATACTCAAAACCATGTCTGAGTAGCTTCTTGACCCCTTGTCAAAACTGAAACCCCATTAGTCTGCAACATGTACCCTGGCGACGCGGAGCAGTGTCTCCCTCTCCTCATCGTCTCTCCTCTGCTTCTCCAGACGTTCCAGCTCTTCCAGGAAGTGGAGCTGGGAACGCACGTCACTGGTCTGAACGTGACTGTAGTCCTCCTACACAGAGAGACCATGAGGATTCTAGAAGAGCTGTAGTACTAGTTGTGAAACGGTGTTATAGTTGTAGTATGTGTATTATGAGGGCATCATGCTGGTAATAATGTTGTAGTGCAGGGTTTCTAAACTCCTGGAGAGCTTCTGGGTGTGCAGGATTTTACTCCGGCCCTTCACTAACATACCTGATTCACCTAATCACGGTCCAGCAGAGAGAAGAGCTTGATAAGTTGAATATTCCAATCGGGTGTGTTACTGCTGGGCTGGAACAAAAGCCTGTACTCCAAGTAGCTCTCCAGAAGCGGAGTTGGAGACACCTGTTGTATTGCTTGTGTATGTAATGATGCCAGGGTAGGGCTGTTGTAGTGTGTATAATATAGTGACGCCAGGGTAGGGCTGTTGTAGTGTGTATAATATAGTGACGCCAGGGTAGGGCTGTTGTAGTGTGTATAATATAGTGACGCCAGGGTAGGGCTGTTGTAGTGTGTATAATATAGTGATGCCAGGGTAGGGCTGTTGTAGTGTGTATAATATAGTGATGCCAGGGTAGGGCTGTTGTAGTGTGTATAATATAGTGACGCCAGGGTAGGGCTGTTGTAGTGTGTATAATATAGTGACGCCAGGGTAGGGCTGTTGTAGTGTGTATAATATAGTGACGCCAGGGTAGGGCTGTTGTAGTGTGTATAATATAGTGACGCCAGGGTAGGGCTGTTGTAGTGTGTATAATATAGTGACGCCAGGGTAGGGCTGTTGTAGTGTGTATAATATAGTGACGCCAGGGTAGGGCTGTTGTAGTGTGTATAATATAGTGACGCCAGGGTAGGGCTGTTGTAGTGTGTATAATATAGTGACGCCAGGGTAGGGCTGTTGTAGTGTGTATAATATAGTGACGCCAGGGTAGGGCTGTTGTAGTGTGTATAATATAGTGACGCCAGGGTAGGGCTGTTGTAGTGTGTATAATATAGTGACGCCAGGGTAGGGCTGTTGTAGTGTGTATAATATAGTGACGCCAGGGTAGGGCTGTTGTAGTGTGTATAATATAGTGACGCCAGGGTAGGGCTGTTGTAGTGTGTATAATATAGTGACGCCAGGGTAGGGCTGTTGTAGTGTGTATAATATAGTGACGCCAGGGTAGGGCTGTTGTAGTGTGTATAATATAGTGACGCCAGGGTAGGGCTGTTGTAGTGTGTATAATATAGTGACGCCAGGGTAGGGCTGTTGTAGTGTGTATAATATAGTGACGCCAGGGTAGGGCTGTTGTAGTGTGTATAATATAGTGACGCCAGGGTAGGGCTGTTGTAGTGTGTATAATATAGTGACGCCAGGGTAGGGCTGTTGTAGTGTGTATAATATAGTGACGCCAGGGTAGGGCTGTTGTAGTGTGTATAATATAGTGACGCCAGGGTAGGGCTGTTGTAGTGTGTATAATATAGTGACGCCAGGGTAGGGCTGTTGTAGTGTGTATAATATAGTGACGCCAGGGTAGGGCTGTTGTCGTGTGTATAATATAGTGACGCCAGGGTAGGGCTGCTGTCGTGTGTATAATATAGTGACGCCAGGGTAGGGCTGTTGTCGTGTGTATAATATAGTGACGCCAGGGTAGGGCTGTTGTCGTGTGTATAATATAGTGACGCCAGGGTAGGGCTGTTGTAGTGTGTATAATATAGTGACGCCAGGGTAGGGCTGTTGTCGTGTGTATAATATAGTGACGCCAGGGTAGGGCTGTTGTCGTGTGTATAATATAGTGATGCCAGGGTAGGGCTGTTGTAGTGTGTATAATATAGTGATGCCAGGGTAGGACACCTTGAGGACCATCTTGCGATGCTGTGCCACCACTGTGACTTTCTCCAACAGGTCTCTGAGACGCTCCTGTGTGGCGTGAGACACCAGACTGACCACGTCTGACCCCACCTCGGACAATCCAAACTTCTCACCTGTGAGAGAGAAGGCGAGAGAGTCCGGGTGGCCATTTGATTAATTGTTCAGCAGTCTTATGGCTTGGGGGTAGAAGCTGTTAATGAGCCTTTTGGACCTAGACCTGGTGCTCCGGTCCCGCATGCCGTGCGGTAGCAGAGAGAACAGTCTATGACTTGGGACTTCCTCTGACACCATCTAGTATCTAGGTCCTGTATGGCAGGAAGCTTGGCCTCAGTGATACACTGGGCCATACGCACTACCCTCTGTAACGCCTTACGGTCATATAAACCTTTAATTCTGAACATTTTGACATCGCCACTATGCCACACTAATTCCATTCTCGTCATTTCTCCTACAATTCTGAAACACTGAGGCAAGGGGGAGAGATTCATTGTTTTCTGTATCTGAGGTTAAGAAAGGTCAATTTCTAGTCAACATTGCTCCCTGCAGGTGACCAGAGGCATGACGCCTATCTAAAGCACAGAAGGAGTGGCAAAGTTGTACATCTTTACTGGTTACCAGTGTGGAGGACGTGTGTGGTGTGAGCAGTGGAGAAGGATTGTGGGTACCAGTGTGGAGGATGTGTGAGAGCAGTGGAGAAGGATTGTGGGTACCAGTGTGGAGGATGTGTGTGAGCAGTGGAGAAGGATTGTGGGTACCAGTGTGGAGGATGTGTGTGAGCAGTGGAGAAGGATTGTGGGTACCAGGGTGGAGGATGTGTGTGAGCAGTGGAGAAGGATTGTGGGTACCAGTGTGGAGGATGTGTGTGAGCAGTGGAGAAGGATTGTGGGTACCGGTGTGGAGGATGTGTGTGAGCAGTGGAGAAGGATTGTGGGTACCGGTGTGGAGGATGTGTGTGAGCAGTGGAGAAGGATTGTGGGTACCGGTGTGGAGGATGTGTGTGAGCAGTGGAGAAGGATTGTGGGTACCAGTGTGGAGGATGTGTGTGAGCAGTGGAGAAGGATTGTGGGTACCGGTGTGGAGGATGTGTGTGAGCAGTGGAGAAGGATTGTGGGTACCGGTGTGGAGGATGTGTGTGAGCAGTGGAGAAGGATTGTGGGTACCAGTGTGGAGGATGTGTGTGAGCAGTGGAGAAGGATTGTGGGTACCAGTGTGGAGGATGTGTGTGAGCAGTGGAGAAGGATTGTGGGTACCAGTGTGGAGGATGTGTGTGAGCAGTGGAGAAGGATTGTGGCTACCAGTGTGGAGGATGTGTGTGAGCAGTGGAGAAGGATTGTGGGTACCGGTGTGGAGGATGTGTGTGAGCAGTAGAGGTGGATTGTGGGTCCCTGTGTGGAGGATGTGTGTGAGCAGTGGAGAAGGATTGTGGGTACCAGGGTGGAGGATGTGTGTGAGCAGTGGAGAAGGATTGTGGGTACCAGTGTGGAGGATGTGTGTGAGCAGTGGAGAAGGATTGTGGGTACCAGTGTGGAGGATGTGTGTGAGCAGTGGAGAAGGATTGTGGGTCCCTGTGTGGAGGATGTATGTGCGCAGTAGAGGTGGATTGTGGGTACCGGTGTAGAGGATGTGTGTGCACAGTAGAGGAGGATTGTGGGTACCGGTGTGGAGGATGTGTGTGAGCAGTAGAGGTGGATTGTGGATACCGGTGTGGAGGGTGTGTGTGTGCAGTAGAGGAGGATTGTGGGTACCGGTGTAGAGGATGCATGTGAGCAGTAGAGGATTGTGGGAAAAGAGAGGGATTGTGGGTACTGGTGTAGAGGATGTGTGTGAGTAGCAGCGAGGTGGATTGTGGGTAGAGAGAAGGATTGTGGGTACCAGTGTGGAGGATGTGTGTGAGCAGCGGGGCTGGGGACAGGAAGGGTTTGTCCTGACAGGATCGTTCCACAGAGCCCATGAGCCCAGAGTTGGTTGCTAGGATACGCGCATTCTCCTCGCTCACGTTGACCCCAGCCATGGAGGCCACATCGTTGATGTCATCCTCCTCCCTGAGGTAAGCAAATCAAATTTATTTATATAGCCCTTCGTACATCAGCTGATATCTCAAAGTGCTGTACAGAAACCCAGCCTAAAACCCCAAACAGCAAGCAATGCAGAGTTAACAGAAAAAAATCTACCTCAGACAAACAAGATAACTCGGGCCTGGCTTAGAGTGAATTAGCGTTCAGTGAATAGCTATGCAATATTTGGACCCTCCATACATTCTGGTGCAGTACAACAGGCTCTGGTCACAAATGTATGTGTTACCTGAAAGAACCAACACTGTCCTTGAAGGGGTGTCTCTGGGCTGGAGGCGGCGGGACCAAGAAAGGAGTCCGTCTGACAACAGCACCTAGGGGGACAACAAGGAGATGAGAACACAAAGTAGTGAGGAGAAAAAGGCCTTAGTCAGTTGACGTGTAAGGTGTGGTTGACCTGTGTTGTGTGTGTGTGTGAGACTGTCAGGTGAGTGTGGTTCTACCTGTGTTGTAGTGCTGTCCTGACTGTATGACCATAGGTTTGGCCAGGCTCCTGTTCTGAACAGACAGGTATGTACGGGCCGGGGCGGGGTTTGTCACAGCAGGCTTATACACCACACCTCTAGGCTGCTGGATCACCTGTGGTGGGGCAAACACACCTCAGACTGAGCCTCTGGAACACAATTACACAAACCAGGCCATCTGGACATGTACAGTGAAGGGGAAAAAGTATTTGATCCCCTGCTGATTTTGTACGTTTGCCACTGACAAAGAAATGATCAGTCTATAATTTTAATGGTAGGTTTATTTGAACAGTGAGAGACAGAACAACAAAAAATCCAGAAAAACGCATGTCACAAATGTAATAAATTGATTTGCATTTTAATGAGGGAAATAAGTATTTGACCCCTCTGCAAAACATGACTTAGTACTTGTTGGCAAAACCCTTGTTGGCAATCACAGAGGTCAGACGTTTCTTGTAGTTGGCCACCAGGTTTGCACACATCTCAGGAGGGATGTTGTCCCACTCCTCTTTGCAGATCTTCTCCAAGTCATTAAGGTTTCGAGGCTGACGTTTGGCAACTCGAACCTTCAGCTCCCTCCACAGATTTATGGGATTAAGGTCTCCAGGACCTTAATGTGCTTCTTCTTGAGCCACTCCTTTGTTGCCTTGGCCGTGTGTTTTGGGTCATTGTCATGCTGGAATACCCATCCACGACCCATTTTCAATGCCCTGGCTGAGGGAAGGAGGTTCTCACCCAAGATTTGACGGTACATGGCCCCGTCCATCGTCCCTTTGATGCGGTGAAGTTGTCCTGTCCCCTTAGCAGAAAAACACCCCCAAAGCATAATGTTTCCACCTCCATGTTTGACAGTGGGGATGGTGTTCTTGGGGTCAGAGGCAGCATTCCTGCTCCTCCAAACACATTGAGTTGATGCCAAAGAGCTCCATTTTGGTGTCATCTTACCACACCACTTTCACCCAGTTGTCCTCTGAATCATTCAGATGTTCATTGGCAAACTTCAGACGGGTATGTATATGTGCTTTCTTGAGCAGGGGGACCTTGCGGGCGCTGCAGGATTTCAGTCCTTCACGGCGTAGTGTGTTACCAATTGTTTTCTTGGTGACTATGGTCCCAGCTGCCTTGAGATCATTGACAAGATCCTCCCGTGTAGTTCTGGGCTGATTCCTCACGTTCTCATGACCATTGCAACTCCACGAGGTGAGATCTTGCATGGAGCCCCAGGCCAAGGGAGATTGACAGTTCTTTTGTGTTTCTTCCATTTGCCAATAAATCGCACCAACTGTTGTCACCTTCTCACCAAGCTGCTTAGCGATGGTCTTGTAGCCCATTCCAGCCTTGTGTAGATCTACAATCTTGTTCCTGACATCCTTGGAGAGCTCTTTGGTCTTGGCCATGGTGGAGAGTTTGGAATCTGATTGATTGATTGCTTCTGTGGACAGGTGTCATTTATACAGGTAACAAGCTGAGATAAGGAGCACTCCCTTTAAGACTGTGCTCCTAATCTCAGTTTGTTACCTGTATAAAAAAGACACCTGGGAGCCAGAAATCTTTCTGATTGAGAGGGGGTCAAATACTTATTTCCCTCATTAAAATGCAAATCAATTTATAACATTTTTGACATGCGTTTTTCTGGATTTTTTTGTTGTTCTGTCTCTCACTGTTCAAATAAACCTACCATTAAAATTATAGACTGATCATTTCTTTGTCAGTGGGCAAACGCACAAAATCAGCAGGGGATCAAATACTTTTTTCTTCACTGTTTCTGATCTACTCAGGGAGTGAAGAATAATGAGTGTGATGCTCCTAAAACTCCAAACAAACACAAATACATCCACTCATACAGAGCTGTTCGTCACACTGTTAATTACGTAATCAACATTACAGAAAATCTGAATAAATATTGTGATTGCTCTCCACATCACGAGTTTTCCCTCTGAAGGTGAGAGAGCTGTGTGTCTCTGTCTGCAGAGGGAAGTCTGTCTGTGTGCAGAAGAGAACTGATGAGAATCCTCATTTTGGGAGCAGTAGCTGTAACCTAGTTAGTCCTCAGCCTAGGCTCTAACGGAATTAGACTTAACCTCAGGGCTCTGTGTGTTAGGAGAGAGAGAATGAAGACAAAGTGCAGAGAAGAACTTTGAGAAGTGAGCTGCCTGCTACACAACAGGGACTCTACATCTATATTACACTTTAACTGGATTACTATGTAAACCTCAGGTACATTATACAGTGTTGGAGTCGCCAAGCCCAGAACTTTTGAATGGATATAGACCGGAGAATATAGGAGCCCTGACCTGGGATCATGCTTGGCGTTTGTGTGATAGGTATATGGGTGATCAGTAGGATAGGCATGATTGGCATTTGTGTTGAATAAAAGGGATAACTTATATCCTGACGGAAACCTCTGCCTGATACTTGGATGAAAAGGGGTAATCATTGAGAGTCTGGCTTACTAGCTGGGTGGATTTGATTGACTGGCCACTAGCAGTGCTGAGGTGGGCAGGCCTAGAGTTGGTGGAGAGGAGGGTAGGGGTGCGGCCTGCAGTGGGGGCCGGGGCTTTGGATGCCGGGGCCTTGGAGGCGGCTGGAGCCTGTGGCTTCGGTTGGTCAACCTCCTGGATGAAGAGCTGTGGGTTGGGGGTGAGCTGCCGCACAGCTGGGAGACTTTTCTGGAGGTATGGAGATAGGAGTGAAGAGGAGAGAGAGATAAGAAGACAGAGAATGAGAGGGATATGAATAAGGAAGAGAATGTCCAGTTTTGTGTGTTGGTGTTTCTCTCTGATCACATCACCTTGAGAAAGGGTACCAGGTAGGGCTGGGGAGAAGACTTGAGCTCACGGTAGAGTTGGTCAGTGAACTCCTCAGGTTCAAGTCTCCCATCCTGGAGGACAAAAGACAGAGACAGGAAAAAGTGTGTACGAGAAAGCATTTGAACGTGTGATTATTTAAGTAGTGTGAGCATGTGAGTGTGCTTTTCCCTGGTTACCAACCCGGTTAAACCCCCATTAAATATCATATTTGTACATTCACACTTCACGATTAACAAACAGACCATATTACATTTTAAGTACACAATGCTGAGCTGTTATCCTATAAGTGTTTCAAATTTCACTTCTATTTTTCTTTACTCTATAATCCTGAGCCACAGGTTTGACTCCCTACAAAAACATTTTCTTCACAGGAAGGCCACGGCACACTTTACTTTCTCATTATTGGAAGGCATTGTTTATGTATTTTAGTCTTACTCTAAAATGTTACAGTATATCCTCCTGAGACCCAGAAAGTCATTTTTATAATGGACATTCGTTTTTGGTCCGTATCTCTAAGCCCACTGAGTTAGGTCCTGTTGTACCTTAGAGGACATGTTGGGCTTTTCAATGAGATCACGTTTGGTGTTGTCACCTTAATCCCTTTTTATTTCTGGTTCTTCAAAATATCTACCATCACAATTAGCACATTTTTTGGTAAGTGTGTGGTTGTGTAATTATAATTGTGAGTTTGATATTCAAATAGGTAAATACAGTGCATTTGGAAAGTATTCAGACACCTTCCCTTTTTCCACATTTTGTTGTTAGGTTAAAACCTTATTCTAAAATGGATTAAATAAATGTTTTCCCTCATCAATCTACACACAATACCCCATAATGACAAAGCGAAAATGCATATGTATGTTTAAAAATAAAATACCTTATTTACATAAGTATTCAGACCCTTTGCTATGAGACTAGAAATTGAGCTCAGGTGCATCCTGTTTCCATTGATCATCCTTGATATTTTTCTACCACTTGTTTGGAGCCCACTTGTGGCAAATTCAATTGATTGGACATGATTTGGAAAGGCACACACCTTTCTATATAAAAAGGTCCCACAATTGACAGTGCATGTCAGAGCAAAAACCAAGCCATGAGGTTGAAGGAATTGTCCTTAGAGCTCCGAGACAGGATTGTGTCAAGGCACAGATCTGTGGAAGGGTACCAAAACATTTCTGTAGCATTGAAGGTTGCCAAGAACACAGTTGCCTCCATCATTCTTAAATCAAAGAAGTTTGGAACAACAAAGACTCATCCCAGAGCTGGCCGCCCAGCCAAACTGAGCAACTGGAGGAGAAGGGCCTTGGTCAGGGAGGTGAGCAAGAACCTGAGGGTCACTCTGAAAGAGCTTCAGAGTTCCTTTTGTAGAGATGGGAGAACCTTCCAGAAGGACAACCGTAACTGTAGCACTCTACCAATCAGGCATTTATGGTAGTGGTCGGACGGAAACCACTCCTCAGTAAAAGGCACATGACAGCCCGCTTGGAGTTTGCGAAAAGGCACCTAAAAGACTCAGACCATGAGAAACAAGATTCTCTGGTCTGATGAAACCAAGATTGAACTCTTTGGCCTCAATGCTAAGCGTCACGTCTGGAGGAAACCTGGCACCATCCCTACGGTGAAGCATGGTGGTTGCAGCATCATGCTTTGGGTATGTTTTTCAGCGGCAGGGACTGAGAGACTAGTCAGATTCGAGGGAAAGATGAACGGAGCAAAGTACAGAGAGATCCTTGATGAAAACCTGCTCCAGAGCGCTCAGGACCTCAGACTGGGATGAAGGTTCACCTTCCAACAGGACAACAACCTCAAGCACACAGTCAAGACAACACAGGAGTGGCTTCTCTGAATTAAATAAGAGCTTGTTAATAAATATCCTCTGTAGTAATCAGGATGTGCGCAAAGATATGGTTAATTGACCACAAAAATAAACATTTCGCAATGGCCATCTCAGTCTCTGGACTTAAAGCCCATTGAAAACCTGTGGTTTGAATTGAAGAGGGCAGTCCATAAGCGCAGATTGAAGGATATCAAGGATCTGGAAAGATTATGTATGGAGGAGTGGTCTAAGATCACTCCCAATGTGTTCTTTAAACTCATAAAAGATTATAGAAAAAAGATAAACGCTGTTATCCTCGCAAGGGAAGGGTGCCCAAATTATTTAAGGAGTGGCAATAATTTTATCATTTGTTTTATATATTTTACTAAAACACAATCTCTTTCTGACAAATTGTATTATAGAATAATTTAATTTTCCCAAAAATGTGAGCATACACTACCGTTCAAAAGTTTACAACATTAACAATGTCTACACTGTATTTCTGATCAATTTGATGTTATTTTAATGGACAAAAAAATTGCTTTTCTTTCAAAAACAAGGACATTTCTAGTTGACGCCAAACTTTTGAATGGTAGTGCACATTATAGCTCGGTATTTGTATTATTTATTTTATACAGTGTGTGTGTACCAGCAGGCTCTTGACAAGTTCTCGGACGTTCTTGGCCATGTCAGCAGAGTGGGTTCCACTAGAGGCCAGCTTGATCAGCGTCACCAGGAAGTTCTTACACTTCTTCACATTCTCCAGGACCTCCTGAACAGAGAGCAAAATGGGACACGTCAGAGGTCACACTGAGCAACAGAAAGACATACTAACCTTGGGTGTATCCAGGTAAGTGAAATGTGCCAATAGAAATGCAATGAATAGAGCTGACATCCAGTCAGCGGTCTGACTCACAGGTGTGATGGTGGGGGGTGTGGCCCTGGGGGTGTTGGTGGGTTTGGTTTGGATGATGAGAGGACCAGGGCCAGGAGAACGGGTGACTGTGACAGGGGCCACTGGGCGGATCATAGGCCTGGGGATCTGGCCTGCAGGAGGGGTCGGAGCAGCCCCTACCACCTGGAGTGAAGCAGAGCAAAACACGCATGCAGACAGAAAATGGTAACTGAAATGAACCACTCTTTATCCACTAATCAAACCATACCTGTAGTTAAATCATACACTAAACCAGACCTTGACCATTGGTTGAGACCAGCGTACCTTAAGCAAGGGTGTACTCTGTGCTGTGGTCACATGGGGGCTAGGAGGAGGCACTCTGATCACACCTGGATTCTCAGCTTTTCTCACGACAGTCGCTGCAGACACCTTTAATGACATAACAGCTGAATCTGTATCCACAGTAAGGCGGAAATCCAGTGCACAGCGCTAACACACACACAGTTACAGCCTTAACACACACACACACATTCATCTTCCAGGTAGGTACATAGTATGATAGACACCTGTCACAGTTTAACACACACACACCTGTGTGGTTGGTGGCCTAGGGCTAGGGGAGGTCCCAGTTCCAGGAGTTCTGGCTGCGAGGCCCTGGGCTGCAGCCAAAGCTTGTTGGGACACCAGCATCAGTTGGCCACTGTCACTACGGATGAGCACCATGCCTGTTGACAGAACATCACATTAAAAAAGTGGCACTTCACTGCACCATACCAGTGTCTATGTTAAAAAGTGCCCCTTAAGACAACCTCTACACACACTTTGCCAGCTAATCTTTCATTGATTCATTAAGTCCTCTCTCCTCAAAATGCATTGGAGGAGAAGGTCCAAGGGGAGGGACCTTGGAACTTCTCCAATAAGGTTTGAGAAGGAGACAATGAGAGTGGTTGTGAGGAAATATGAATCAAGACACTTTTTTTCTCCAATAGCACTACTCCCACCCACATCCCTCCATTTTGCTTTCTATCAGTCCCAGGTGATGCTTGGTCAGGCACTCACCTGGCGGGATTTGAAAGTTGGCTGGAAGCTGGACAGACGTGGTCTGTGGGGGTCTGATCGATGCAGCTGGTTGCTGAAAAGTTGTTGGTCTTGGTATGGCCATCACTGCAGCCTTCCCCGGTGCCTGGGTCGCGGTGGCAACTCGAGTCACCGCTGGTCCCAAAGGAGAGCTCATGGTCACCGTTGGAGAGCTCACTCTCGGTCCCGCAACCACCGGAGAAATGGGTCTCGGTCCCGTGGTTATCATGAACACCGTTGGAGGCAGGTTGCTCACGACTGACTTTATGGTTGTGGATGACGTAACCGGTTGAGCGCTTGCCTGGACAGGTGCGACAGTCACGGTGGCGGTAGTAGGTGCAACATGCATCACGGACAACGGAAGCTGGGTGGCACTGGATCCATTATTTGCGTTCTGTGGCTGGGTTTGGGCAGGGTCGGGGTCTTTCGTTGTACCTTTCGAAATGAAGGCGGGCATTGCAGGGCAACTGGCAGAAGGTGTCGGGGCTTTGACTGTCGCTCCCACCTGCACAATAGTGTCCGAGATATTCGCGGTTCCACTGTTTGCCGGGTAGGCACTTTTCTCTGCCTGATTTTGAGTTTCATTTTCGGAGTTTTCGGTGGTTGACATGATTTTGAAATCTAAATTGAAACATACAATAACTTAGTTTGCAAGATGACCTCACCATAGCAATCCTTTGGTAGTTGCTTTTTGTCGCTAGCTAGCGGGCTACTGACTAGCACCACCAATAAACAGCAAGTGGAACAGGTCTAGTGAATTGTTGGAAATGGCAGTCTAGGAATCACAGAAAAACATGACAAATAGCAGGTTTTACCTTAGTCGTGTATATTCATTCTTCAGACCCACGCGTCCAGCAAGTGACCATGAGTTTGTAGCCATGTGGAGCGTGCATGCCGAGTCTGCACTGCGCTCTGGAAGCGCGAGGGATTCCGTTATACTGTGCTCTCATTGGCTGGTATACGCGATGACGCAGAAATATGAGCCACCTGCACGCGATACCGGTGTTTCCTAAATGCTGCCTGGAAGCCAATTATCCCCAAAGGTGAACACTTGAGAAACATACTCAATTTCACTACATCAGTTCTGGAAATACTGTGTAAACCCAGTATTTGCACAATAAAGTTAGGCTACAGCACATTTACATTTGAGTAATTTAACAGATGCTCTTATCCAAAGCAATTAGGGTTAAGTGCCTTGCTTTCAGTTACTGGCCCAGTACAAAACTAAATTGCCCAATGCAGTACTATTTGCAATCATTCATAATGAACATTTGCATCTCTTGGTTCCATTCTATTTCCTATGTAAGCAAATAAGAATGGACTGCACTCACATCTCATTATCCCATCAGGTCAACAATGCATAAGAGTAACAGTTATTTTTCAA
This sequence comes from Salvelinus alpinus, assembly GCF_045679555.1. Classification (NCBI taxonomy): domain Eukaryota; kingdom Metazoa; phylum Chordata; class Actinopteri; order Salmoniformes; family Salmonidae; genus Salvelinus; species Salvelinus alpinus. The sequence goes on along the minus strand of NC_092101.1, from coordinate 34,578,538 downwards.
CATTGTAAATGAGACCCTTTTGAGCAGTCAAAAATAAAAGCACAATCTTTTATTATTCAAGGTTCAATTTATAAAAGCATTATTTGAGTCAAATGCTTCAGTTCAGGGTCAGAATAATGTGCTAACATTACAGTGAACAGGGAAGTAGTAGCCGCACTACAGAACGATATATATAAAATGAAGACGAGTCAGTGTGTCTTGGAAAAGGGGGGTTGTGTTCACCCTTATTGAAGCCCATCCTCACACAAACTGAAAACAGGTCATGTGACAGACTAGTTTGACTTATGTAGATTTCTTCGGCTTCTTTTTCTCTGCCTCCTCCTCTTTCTCCTTCTCGATTTCAGCCACGAGGGTTTCAATTTCTTTAGACTCCAAAAGCTGATAAAGATGTACGAAACAGGGAATTAGTAATGATTTCAAATGAGAATGAATTGTTCAGTTAACTGCTTTTAGTGTGTGTGTACCTTCAGTGGCTGATTCCTCCTGATCACTGCCAGCTCAATGTTCTTTCCTCCTGACTGAACAACCTGTAAGCATAGGGTCAGGAGGTAAGCATGCTGCTATTCATTACCATCAACCCCCATTAGTGACTTAGTTTCCCAATTCACATTATAGGGTCAACATGAACCATATTGTGCCGGCTCAGATATTTTGATTTCCAGCAACTATGGTGGATGGGTAATCAGGCCAGCCTAGTACAGCTTGCCTTGTTGGCCTTCTAGTGTGAATCAAGCAAATGTTAGTGCCTTGTGTTAGCCTACCTCCAGCAGGGCTTTGATGGCCAGCTTTATAGCCTCGTTGTCAGTGGCGATGGCCTCGTCTGTGTAGTTCTTCTCCAGAAACTCCCGGACAGTCTTTGCACTGCGACCGATAGAATTGGCCTGCAGGGGAGAAGGTCGAGAGAGGTTACACATAGAAAATGGAACACTAAGCAACCCTGCAAAAATGTTGGGCTGAATAAACCACACCCCCAAAGTGAAAAATTCAAACAGATTGGATAATGCCAGCATTAGTGTGCGGGCCTCTGTGTTATGTTTTCTACCCATTTAGCAGGATAGCAGAGTGTGATCTACTAGACATAAGAGAGAGGACAGTGTTACATACCTTCCAGGCATGATATGTTCCAGATGGGTCCGTTTGGTAGAGTCGTGGGGTTCCATCGTTGTCGAAGCCCACGATCAGAGCAGAGATACCGAAGGGTCTGCGTCCGTTACTCTGTGTGTAGCGCTGAAGGGGGGATAAAGAGACACACACACTTACTCAAAGGGTTTGACTGTGAGAGACACTACCTGCCTGGGTCATGTTCATTAGGCACCAAATGGAAGAAAACTGAATGAAACCAGGATGACTACCACTACCAAGAAACACTAATTTCTATGGCAGTGAAGCATGTTAATACCAGTGTGTTTTGCATGCAGTCTACCTGTTTGAGTGTGGCAATGTGGCGTGTGATATACTCCACAGTAACAGGGTCCTCTACAGTAAGCCGGTGGCTCTGACACTCCACCCTGGCTCTGTTGATAACGATACGAGCATCGGCCGTCAGACCTGGAAGGACAGAAGAGAGGGACAATGTCTGAGTCACAACAGTCTACATTTCAGGCCTTTTACTCAAAACTGACACAAAATACCTGCTTTTCGACTAACAAAACCAGTTCTGCATCTGAAATCATATCAAAGTTTATTGAAAACCAGTGAGAACTACAGCAAGGCTCAATAAAAACTAGCTAACTAGGCTAATCAGACTGATAACAGGTGGTTAGGACTGGGTGTATGGGTAAATGGATGGTCTTACCTGCAAATGCCATACAGACATGATCATCAAGTGCACATATCTTGCGTACAGTCCTCTCCTCTTGGAGTTTAGCTACAGACTTTTTCTCAACACCCAAAACGACAATGTCTTTCCCTCTGATGCCCACCTGCACAAAATAACAATGATTAGTCAGTATATTACCATGTTCTGAAATGCGCATTGCGACTGCAATAAAGACGACGTGGAACAAAACCTGTTTGCTAGCTAGCTGGGCTAGTTGGTAGGTTAGCAATTACATGCAAGTCATGCTGTCCCCGCTGAATGTGTATCTCGTTGTTAGCAAGTTAACTATATTGAATAATCATCTTATCTAGCTAATTCAGCTGTCAATTGTCAGTTCAAATTCACAAAGCAAATGAAGGAACGTTATGACAAATGCAAGAGAGTGAAAAGTAACTAAAGATAACGTTAGCCTTGCTAAATTGGCTAGCTAGCTAACTTAGCTAGTAGTAATAACACTCACCGCAGTAGAGCCTTTTTTCACAGCCTCTTGTGCATATTCCACTTGAAACAGGTGTCCATCGGGGGAAAATACTGTTATAGCTCTATCATATCTAGCGGCCATCTCTAACCACTAAGAAAAGTTAAAATACGAAGAAGTATTCACTTGTTAGCCAAATAAACCGCTAAGGATTTTGACTGGTACCAATCTGCGCATGCGGTTCTAGCTACACACTGGCGGTTGGTGCGATTGGACAGAAAGGACTAACCGGAAGTCCACAAAACATCAATTTGAATAAGAGATATTTTACAATTAAATGGTTTGCTATTTTGAGGTATTCAGTGGTGAAATTTATTGAACCCATGTGTTTGCCAAGGATTGGACCCTTTTTTTACAATTTTCTCCTAAAATGACATACCCAAATCTAACTGCCTGTAGCTCAGGACCTGAAGCAAGGATATGCATATTCTTGATACCGTTTGAAAGGAAACACTTTGAAGTTTGTGGAGATGTGAAATTAATGTAGGAGAATAACACATTAGATCTGGTTAACCTCTACGGGATCGGTGTCCCTAAACCGGGACAGTTGTTGCTCAATAGGCGATAATGTGACTAGAATGACGCTGTAAACAACAGCCAATTTTCCGGGACATAGACATGTCTTATTTTTATTTAACCTTTATTTAACTAGGCAAGACAGTTAAGAACAAGTTCTTATTAACAATTGACGGCCTACCCCGGCTAAACCTTCCCCTAACCCGGACGGCTCTGGGCCAATTGTGCGCCGCCCTATGGGACAGCCCGGGATCGAACCAGAGACTGCTATCGCCACTCAGGAGACCTTATATGGGCAGAAAGCTTAAATTCGTGTAAATCTAACTGCAGTGTCCAATTTACAGTAGCTATTACAGCAACAAAAGCCATTGTTTGAGGATAGTGCACAACTACAAAACACTTTTATCACAGCAACTGGTTTGATACATTCACCTCTAAAGTTAAATAATGTACTTACATTCAGTAATCTTGCTCTGATTTGTCATCCTGAGGGTCCCAGAGATAAAATTAAGCATAGTTTGTTTGATAAAATACATTTTTACATTAAAATTTAGGAACTGGTTTCTACAGTTTGAGTCCACTGTTTTCTCTGGCTCCCTCCCTGCCATCTGGATGTGTGAAGGTTTGTGTATTTTCTGTAGGGAAGCTAATGATTTGTCATGCATGACATTCCTGGGAGTGTGTAAACTAAAAAAAAAAAATTACCATAGCATTTTTGTATGTTCTCTATAGTTATGTACTTAAATGTATAAATTGACCAATTCGGCACATTTTGGCGAACTCCTGGCAGACTTGATACAAACTATTGTGTAGTGATGTTCTTCACTGGATCGGTCTGAATCTTTGCACACACTGCTGCCATCTTGTGGACAACACCTAGATTACACCTATAATCCTATCTCAATGTATGGCTTTTCTCTTGCTTTCCCTAGCAAGATGATGGAACCCAAAAAATATAAAACGCTTTTTTTGTTTGTATTATCTTTAACAAGGTGCTACCAACCTATGCTTGAAGATGATATGCCTCAACTGTCAGTCATCACATGATGTACTGGACAAGAAAGCTCTTTTTTTTTTTAAACCTTTATTTAACTCTTGGTAAGTGTCTCTCAGCTATTTTAGCTAATTGTGGTGTGTTTGTAAATGCATTTACAATACATTAATTGGCTAGTACCCAACCCTAATTAGTAAATTAATTGTATTTGGTCCAGTGAAGAAATTCAGATTTACTGAGCTCAAATGAGCCTCAGTGACTATTCCTTAAGAGGATACAATTATAAAAGTCTAAATATCTTAATTAACAATTTTTATTATTATAAAGTATGTGGTTACCTGCTCGTCAAACATCTCATTCCAAAATCATGGGAATTAATATGGAGTTGGTCCCCCTTTTCTGCTATAATAGCCTCCTCTTCTGGGAAGGCTTTCTACTAGATGTTGGAATATTGTCATGGGGACTTGCTTCCATTCAGCCACAAGAGCATTAGTGAGGTCGGGCACTGATGTGCGATTTGGCCTGGCTCGCAGCCGAACATCCAAAAGGTGTTCGATGGGGTTGAGGTCAGGGCTCTGTGCAGGCCAGTCAAGTTCTTCCACACCGATCTTGACAAACCATTTCTGTATGGACCTCGCTTTGTACACGGGGGCATTGTCATGCTGAAACAGGAAAAAGCGCCTTTCCCAAACTGTTGTCACAAAGTTGGAAGCACAGAACCATCCAGAATGTCATTGTATGCTGTGGCGTTACAATTTCCCCTTCACTCAAACTAAGGGGCCTACCCCGAACCATGAAAAACAGCCCCACACCATTATTCCTCCTTCACCAAACTTTACAGTTGGCACTATGCATTCGGGCAGGTAGCGTTCTCCTGGCATCCACTAATCCCAGATTCGTCCGTTGGACTGCCAGATGGTAGAGCGTGATTCATCACTCCAGAGAAGTGTTTCCACTGCACCAATGGTGAAGAGCTTTACACAACTCCAGCCAACACTTGACATTGCGCGTGGTGGTCTTTGGCTTTTGTGCGGCTGCTCGGCCATGGAAACCCATTTCATAAAGCTCCCAAAGAACAGTTCTTGTGCTGACGTTGCTTCCAGAGTCAGTTTGGAACTCTCGCGCTTCAGCGATCCCGTTCTGTGAGCTTGTGTGGCCTACCACTTTGTGGCTGAGCCGCTGTTGCTCCTAGACGTTTCCACTTCACAATGACAGCACTTACAGTTGACTGGGGCAGCTCTAGCAGGGCAGAAATTTGACAAACTGACTTGTTGGAAAGGTGGCATTCTATGACTGTGCCGAGTTGAAAGTCACTGAGCTCTTCAGTAAGGCCCTTCTACTGCCAATGTTTGTCTATGGAGATTGCATGGCTGTGTGCTCAATTTTATACACCTGTTAGTATGTCTACATACTTTTGGCCATGTAGTGTATATTATGTTTTTTATTATTTTATTACAGCTGGCACCAAATGTTATAATGTCCTCTTAACCCCTCAGGTCATTCTCCATGGAGATGCACTCTGTAGCAGAGTTCCACAAAGTCCCAATGAGAAGCATCCCCCGGCCCACACCACTCAGGTGACTGATAACCTAGCATTTCGGTATAGATTCCCAGACCCAGATTAAGCCTAGTCCTGGATTAACATTTACTTTCAATGGATAATTTACATTTAGTATGATTATATGTATATATACGTAAATAAACTCAGCAACAAAAAAAATATCCCTTTTTCAGGACCCTGTCTTTCAAAGATAACTTCATATATCTTCATTGTAAAGGATTTAAACACAGTTTCTCATGCATGTTCAATGAACCATAAACAGTTAATGAACATGCACCTGTGGAATGGTCAGTAAGACACTAACAGCTTACAGACGGTAGGCAATTAAGGTCACAGTTATGAAAACTTAGGACACTAAAGAGGCCTTTCTACTGACTCTGAAAAACACCAAAAGAAAGATGCCCAGGGTCCCTGCTCATCTGTGTGAATGTGCCTTAGAAATACTGCAAGGAGGTATGAGGACTGCAGTTGTTGCCAATAAATTGCAATGTCCGTACTGTGAGACGCCCAAGACAGCGCTACAGGGAGACAGGACGGACAGCTGATGTTCCTCGCAGTGGCAGACCACGTGTAACAACACCTGCACAGGATCGGGACATCCGAACATCACACCTGCAGGACAGGTACAGGATGGCAACAACAACTGCTCGAGTTTCACCAGGAACGCACAATCCCTTCATCAGTGCTCAGACTGTCCGCAAAGCCTGAGAGAGGCTGAACTGAGGACTTGTAGGCCTGTTGTAAGGCAGGTCCTCATCAGACATCACCGGCAACGTCACCTATGTGCACAAACCCACCGTCGCTGGACCAGACAGGACTGGCAAAAAGTGCTCTTCACTGACGAGTCGGGGTTTTGTCTCACCAGGGATGATGGTTGGATTCGCGTTTATCGTCGAAGGAATGAGCGTTACACCGAGGGCCGGTACTCTGGAGCGGGATTGATTTGGAGGTGGAGGGTCCGTCATGGTCTGGGGCGGTGTGTCACAGCATCATCGTACTGAGCTTGTTGTCATTGCAGGCAATCTCAACGCTATGCGTTACAGGGAAGACATCCTCCTCCCTCATGTGGTACCCTTCCTGCAGGCTCACCCTGACATGACCCTCCTGCATGACAATGCCACCAGCCATACTGCTCGTTCTGTGCGTGATTTCCTGCAAGACAGGAATGTCAGTGTTCTGCCATTCCTAGCGAAGAGCCCGGATCTCAATCCCATTGAGCACGTCTGGGACCTGTTGTATCGGAGGGTGAGGGCTAGGGCCATTCCCCCCAGAAATGTCAGAGAACTTGCAGGTGCCTTGGTGGAAGAGTGGGGTAACATCTCACAGCAAGAACTGGCAAATCTGGTGCAGTCCATGAGGAGGAGATGCACTGCAGTACTTAGTATCTGGCCAACAGCTGCATTGTTACTTTTGATTTTGAACCCCCCTTTGTTCAGGGACACATTATTCCATTTCTTTTAGTCACATGTCTGTGGAACTTGTTCAGTGTATGTCTCAGTTGTTGAATCTTATGTTCATACAAATATTTCAATCATAATCACAGCCGTATATATTCCGCCCCAAGCAGACACATCGATGGCCCTGAACGAACTTTATCTGACTCTTTGTAAACTGGAAACCACACACCCTGAGGCTGCATTCATCGTAGCTGGGGATTTTAACAAGGCTAATCTAAAAACAAAACTCCCTAAATTCTATCAGCATATCGATTGTGCTACCAGGGCTGGAAAAACCCTAGATCATTGTTATACTAATTTCCGCGACGCATATAAGGCCCTCCCCCGCCCCCCTTTCGGAAAAGCTGACCACGACTCCATTTTGTTGATTCCAGCCTACAAACAGAAACTAAAACAACAAGCTCCCGCGCTCAGGTCTGTTCAACGCTGGTCCGACCAATCTGAATCCACGCTTCAAGACTGCTTCGATCACGCGGATTGGAATATGTTCCGCATTGCGTCCAACAACAATATTGACGAATATGCTGATTCGGTGAGCGAGTTCATTAGGAAGTGCATTGACGATGTCGTACCCACAGCAACGATTAAAACATTCCCAAACCAGAAACCGTGGATTGACGGCAGCATTCGCGTGAAACTGAAAGCGCGAACCACTGCTTTTAACCAGGGCAAGGTGACCGGAAGCATGACCGAATACAAACAGTGTAGCTATTCTCTCCGCAAGGCAATCAAACAGGCTAAGTCCCAGTACAGAGACAAAATCGAGTCGCAATTCAACAGCTCAGACACAAGAGGTATGTGGCAGGGTCTACAGTCAATCACGGATTACAAAAAGAAAACCAGCCCCGTCGCGGACCAGGATGTCTTGCTCCCAGACAGGCTAAACAACTTTTTTGCCCGCTTTGAGGACAATACAGTGCCACTGACACGGCCCCCTACCAAAACCTGCGGGCTCTCCTTCACTGCAGCCGAGGTGAGTAAAACATTTAAACGTGTTAACCCTCGCAAGGCTGCAGGCCCAGACGGCATTCCCAGCCGCGTCCTCAGAGCATGCGCAGACCAGCTGGCTGGTGTGTTTACGGACATATTCAATCAATCCTTATCCCAGTCTGCTGTTCCCACATGCTTCAAGAGGGCCACCATTGTTCCTGTTCCCAAGAAAGCTAAGGTAACTGAGCTAAACGACTACCGCCCCGTAGCACTCACTTCCGTCATCATGAAGTGCTTTGAGAGACTAGTCAAGGACCATATCACCTCCACCCTACCGGACACCCTAGACCCACTCTAATTTGCTTACCGACCCAATAGGTCCACAGACGACGCAATCGCAACCACACTGCACACTGCCCTAACCCATCTGGACAAGAGGAATACCCATGTGAGAATGCTGTTCATCGATTACAGCTCAGCATTTAACACCATAGTACCCTCCAAACTCGTCATCAAGCTCGAGACCCTGGGTCTCGACCCCGCCCTGTGCAACTGGGTCCTGGACTTCCTGACGGGCCGCCCCCAGGTGGTGAGGGTAGGTAACAACATCTCCACCCCGCTGATCCTCAACACTGGGGCCCCACAAGGGTGCGTTCTGAGCCCTCTCCTGTACTCCCTGTTCACCCACGACTGCGTGGCCATGCACGCCTCCAACTCAATCATCAAGTTTGCGGATGACACTACAGTGGTAGGCTTGATTACCAACAACGACGAGACGGCCTACAGGGAGGAGGTGAGGGCCCTCGGAGTGTGGTGTCAGGAAAATAACCTCACACTCAACGTCAACAAAACAAAGGAGATGATTGTGGACTTCAGGAAACAGCAGAGGGAGCACCCCCCTATCCACATCGACGGGGCAGTAGTGGAGAAGGTGGAAAGTTTTAAGTTCCTCGGTGTACACATCACGGACAAACTGAATTGGTCCACCCACACAGACAGCGTTGTGAAGAAGGCGCAGCAGCGCCTCTTCAACCTCAGGAGGCTGAAGAAATTCGGCTTGTCACCAAAAGCACTCACAAACTTCTACAGATGCACAATCGAGAGCATCCTGTCGGGCTGTATCACCGCCTGGTACGGCAACTGCTCCGCCCACAACCGTAAGGCTCTCCAGAGGGTAGTGAGGTCTGCAGAACGCATCACCGGGGTCAAACTACCTGCCCTCCAGGACACCTACACCACCCGATGTCACAGGAAGGCCATAAAGATCATCAAGGACAACAACCACCCAAGCCACTGCCTGTTCACCCCGCTATCATCCAGAAGGCGAGGTCAGTACAGGTGCATCAAAGCAGGGACCGAGAGACTGAAAAACAGCTTCTATCTCAAGGCCATCAGACTGTTAAACAGCCACCACTAACATTTAGCGGCCGCTGCCAACATACTGACTCAACTCCAGCCACTTTAAAAATGGGAATTGATGGAAATTATGTAAAAATGTACCACTAGCCACTTTAAACAATGCCACTTAATATAATGTTTACATACCCTACATTACCCATCTCATATGTATATACTGTACTCTATATCATCTACTGCATCTTGCCATCTTTATGTAATACATGTACCACTAGCCACTTTAAACTATGCCACTTTATGTTTACATACCCTACAGTACTCATCTCATATGTATATACCGTACTCTATACCATCTACTGCATCTTGCCATGCCGTTCTGTACCACCACTCATTCATATATCTTTATGTACATATTCTTCATCCCTTTACACTTGTGTGTGTGTATAAGGTAGTAGTTGTGGAATTGTTAGGTTAGATTACTTGTTGGTTATTACTGCATTGTCGGAACTAGAAGCACAAGCATTTCGCTACACTCGCATTAACATCTGCTAACCATGTGTATGTGACTAATAAAATTTGATTTGATATTTACACATGTTAAGTTTGATGAAAATAAAGACAGTTGACAGTTTCTTTTTTTGCTGTGATATATATATATATATATTCATGTGCCCATGAGTTTCTAGTACAGAGACCACATGGTTCAAGAGAAAATTGCCTAATTAATGGGGGGGGGGGGGGGGGGGGAAAGCATCTAATCATCAATGGCATTATTTTCAGTTAACTCTGCAACTCTTCCCACTGATTTTTTTTCACAACTGCCACCAGTTAGACTCCAAAACATAGGCAAGAAATACTGTAAATATAGACTTTGTAAAAAAATATATATATATTTCATGCTGAACACCTCATATTAAACACCAATGGTTTATATTCCGGATAATGTTTTACAACTGTCACTCTATAAAATATTTTACATGTGGTAAGGCCACACAAAGGGCCAGAGGTTATTATGCACCTGTACAAATCTTAAATGCACAAGTCTTGATAGATTGGATTACATAGAATCCTCCAACATTCTGGTAGTTCACTGGAAATACATCCAGTAGTATACCCTTCCTTTACAACCCTAATCAAGACTGTTGCATGCCTAAAGCCAAAAATAACTAATAATAAGTGGCCTTATATGGCGTTTCAAATTGTGAAATAATAATGAACTCTGTATCCTAATTGTGTGAAATGTTTAAAAAAATGCACCATTTCCTTTATCTTGTTCAGCTCACCAATGTTTCTGTTTGTTACCCTTTACTCGGCATCTATGTTATTGTTGACATATTGTCATCTTTAATGCAGCATCTGCAGCCCTTAAATAATTGTTTTGTTAATATCTTGTTTGTTGAATTGCTAACAATTGTCTTGGTTCAATAAATCCTGACATTAGTGAAATTGTCAGTTCTTTACAAAACATTTTCACTATCAAGGGAAAAAAATATACGATTTAACAGAAAACAATACACAATAACATTTACACTGTGGCTACAACACAAAAGACTGTAAGAGAGATGTGTGGACAATTGCAGGTAGGATTGCCTTTTCATAAGAAGAAAATGGTCTTCAATATGGTTATTACTCTGTTACACACCCTTATAAAAGAGTATGGGGGAATTCAGCCGTGAATCCATCACGATAAGTAGTATTCCCATCATAAGATAGCTTGTCTCTTTTTGTCCGTTTTTCTAGGGTCCGTGCAATCCCGGGTCCTTGGGACGTCCCTACCACATTGAAATTTAAATGGGGTAGCGGTTTAGGGTACGGACATCCCAAGGATTCCAGATAGCGCAGACAGTTTTCCTGGGCCCTCTTGTCCAGTAACGTTGCTCCTACGTGCTGGTTGGCCGTCCTTGGTTCAGGGCTGGGCCCTCTCGTCAAATACCATGACTCCTGGTTGTCTCAGACCGCATGGCTGTCACACGACCCCTCTCTGGTCCTCGTGGGAGCGCTGGTGGAAGACAAAGGAGATGGCAGCATCCCAGGAGGCCTGCAGTATGGGGTCTCTCAGGCCCCTCTTGTCAGAGCAGTGTTGCCACTGGGACAGGTCACAGGTACAATCAGAGTCCTCAGGAGGGGGCCGCACCTGTCGCCCATTCACACAGCGCCGACAGCGGAACCTGGCAGGGGCACAGGAGACAGAATAGTTAACATTAGTGGACAAATACAAGCGTTGTGATTAAGGTAAGTCTCGAACACATAAGATGTTTTAAATTATACTTGAACTCTTCCAAAGAGGGAGGATGTAACAACATCCAAGAATTGACCTCAACTTTAAATTAGTGTCAATGGGCTCTGCCTACTGCTGCGAACTGTGTTTGTACCGGTCGTGTGTGTGTGTACCTGTCATGCGTGTCACTGGTGGTCTCCTCACTGAGATGAAAGAGTTCTCGTAGCTCCCCCAGAGAGAAGTGTCTCTCCACATCCTGCTCTTCATCCACCACACAGCTGCTCAGAGCCTTCTTATGGGCCTGTCTCTGAAGGATCTTCTCCTCAATTGTCCCTGTCTGCAGGAACACACATAGCAACTGTCAGTCATACACGTGACGTAAAACACCATTTTGATAGTTCAATTGCAAATACCACCATACCGAGGTGAGACTCCCCTCCCTCCCCAAGCACTTGGAAAAGCGATATAAATCAAATGAATGAATTAACTAATTTGCGGCCGACACCACTTTTCAGTATGATACTCGTCATTCTCTGTTCTACTCACTGAAAGCAGTCTGTAGATGTAGCAGGTCTTTTTCTGTCCATCTCTCCAGACTCGAGCCATGGCCTGCTCGTCATTGGCTGGGTTCCAGTCAGGGTCAAACATCACCAGGCGATTAGCACCAATCAGATTCAGGCCACAACCCCCAGCTTTGCTGCTCAGCATAAATATGAACTCTGGGCTCTGAGTGAGAGAGATGTCATGTAAATACTCATGATCAAACAAACTCTTATAGCAAGATGCCATTTACAACATGTTCACTACCTACAGATGGGCTGTTGAACCTCTCCACTATCTTTGCTCTCTTCTTGATGGACATTGTGCCATCAAGCCGAACGTAGAGGTATCTGATCAAAAGAAAAAAGCGGTTTCTTTCCAATCTCAAAGTTCATTTTCAAGAATAACTGAAAACAATGGTTGTGACAGCTCCTGTGTCAGTTCCTTTCTTACCTTCGAGTTCGACAGAGCTTCTCAAAGAGGTCCAGTGTTTGTGTGTAGTTGGAGACCAACACCACTTTGTCACTGGTGGTGCTTCTGGTCATGGCCAGGATATAGTCCAGAACCAGCATTTTACCTGGAGGAAAGATCAACGTCATTATAGATCCCATATTAACAATGGGGTGATTATAATTAATTATAAAATCAGGTGGTTCGAGCCCTGAATGCTGATTGGCTGACTGTATACCATTCGTATGACACTTTTTTTTGTTGGTAACCAGTTTATAATAGCAATAAGCCACCTCTGGGGTTTGTGGTATATGGCCAATGTACCATGGCTAAGGGTTGTGTCCAAGAACTCCGCGTTACATTGTGCGTAAGAACAGCCCTTAGCTGTGGAATATTAGCCATATACCACACCTCCTCAGGCCTTATTGCTTAATTATAAGGGGATAATACTGTACATGCTCATGACAATGCATTAAAAAACAGCATCGTAATGAATTATATCTGCGAGTTCTAAGTGTTACCTGTCCCTAATCATTCCTAAAACTAAATAATGTGTTCTTACCAGAAAGCTGTGGCTCCACAGCCTTGGTGGAGTATCCTGTAGGGAAGAGATCCAGGGCCCCATCGAAGCCCTCATCTCCCTCCACACACTTATCATAGATGAGAGCCGGGTCTGGGAGGCAAAGGAGAAAAAAGTCACAATACAACAGACCAACATACACTGATGCAAAACCAAACAGCTAACAAAAGGATATCCACACACAACAACAAAAACAAGTTGTGTCAGGACAGAAATGTACATGGGAGGATTTCACTAATAATAAAATAAAGACAATACATATAAGAAAGCACCAGTTGATTTGTTGTTTGGACACTTACGGTTACAGAGCTTCTTGAGAGAGGTGATGGAGGACAGAGAGGAGACACTGATCTTGCCCTGCTGCTGCAGTGTCTGTAAGGGCTTAGCCTGCCTCAGGAACAGTTTATACAGCTCTGACTGGAGGGGGGTCAGCCTGCAGAGAACACGCAAATATTAAGCCGTGAACAATACAGGCTTTTAAATCTTTCCACTAAATGAGAGTGCCTTGATTACTTCTGGAAGCTTTTTTGGTAATGTTTACTATCCAACATCAACTTATTTGTATTTTATAGTATTCCTACCAAAATTAACTTGTATATTCAAGGGTCCCTATACGCCTGTAATGACTATTCAGGTAGTATACATTTGCAATTAGTTGAACCGCGACACCATTATTTGTGACAGTAAACACACCTGTTAATACCATCAGAAATACCATTATCAGTGGTCAGTTGCAATCAATACATATAATAAAATCTTAAAATGTAAAAATACATGAAAATGGAAGAGTTACCTGCAACAGACGACCTGCTCGATCTTAACAGGAAGATACTTTGAGAGGATGTCTGAGGTTCTCCGAATCAAGCATCTAAAACCACCAAGGACAGAAAAATATTAGGTATAGGGCTGTGATGATACCAGTATCACAAAAGTTTTCCCATGGCAAAAGTGAAAACACGAAGCAGACCAAACTCTTTGGTCCTTTAAAAACCTGCTGTATGTAAAATATTGTGTGCTATAGGTTGGAAAATAAATAAAATGAAAGTCTGGATGACAAAATAAGGATTTTGGTTTTCCTAAAGTTTCATGTTTTGCTTCCTTGCCACGATACTAACGAGTATCACGAACTGGTATTGTCCCGGACCTATTAAGTAGTTATGTTTTGCCTTACTAAAGCGACCGACTTGCTCACTGTGTACCATGTGGGTCTGCGCTTCAGCCAAGCTAAGATATATTAGGCAGATAGTCTGAAAATACACATGACCATAAAGATGTCCATTGTGTTGTAGGTAAATTATTAAGTCTCCAGCAACGTGTGAGGTTTACCCATTGACAATGCTGATCAGCTCCTTGAGTTTCTCCTCTCCAACCTGCCTGTCTTTGCCGCTGGCGTCTGCATCACGACCCTTCAGGATGGGGAATTCAAAACGCTTCTTAAACTCCTGGGCTGTTCCTGAGAAGGGAAAGAAAAACCACAGGAGGACAGTTAGAAGGCAGAGAAGGGGCGATCTAACCGACCTAATTTAACATGTCTTTCCGTCTATTCAGAAAGCATACATACCTTAGAAATTTTCACATCAACTTTTTATTGAATTTTGTCCATTTTCCTCCATGTAGTTGTAAGTAGTGTCAGCTTACCCAGGATGCCAGCGTTGACAAAGTGCACCAGACTGAAGTATTCCAGCAGGTCATTCTGAATGGGAGTGCCTGAGATCAGCACCCTCCTCTGGGCACTCATAGCATTCAGAGCTTGGTACGTCTGGTTGTCCGAGTTCTTCAGCCGATGACCCTACAGGGTGCACAAGGAACAAGGTGTTATTGGCATAACCAGGTTAAATATATATTTACAATATATTACTACTTGTATATGGTCCATTTGAGGATAACATCAATCCAAAACCTGAGCAGAAGCCTAAGAACCATGACCTGTGTTCATAAAACAGAGTAGGAGTGCTGATCTAGGATCAGTAATTAATAAGAGTGGGGACCTGATCCTAGATCAGCACCACATTGTGAATATTGGCCTGCATCTCCTCGTCACGGTACCTCATCACAGATGACAAGTCCCACTTTTCCTTTGTGTAGAACTTCAGCATGAAGCCGGAACGTCTCATATGAAATGATCAGGATTGGAGTAGGAACCCTCAAGCCATGCTGAGTCATGAAGTTCACTGTCAAGCACATAAACCCAGTTCACTGTCAAGCACATAAACCCAGTTCACTGTCAAGCACATAAACCCAGTTCACTGTCAAGCACATAAACCCAGTTCACTGTCAAGCACATAAACCCAGTTCACTGTCAAGCACATAAACCCAGTTCACTGTCAAGCACATAAACCCAGTTCACTGTCAAGCACATAAACCCAGTTCACTGTCAAGCACATAAACCCAGTTCAATGTTAACATTTTATGTTATTCTTATTTATTTAGCCTGAATAGTCCACTAAGTAACAATTGTCACTGTTTCCCCAGGGAGTCCTGGGAACAACCATGCCACTGCTAAGGGTATTGCCACAACAGGAATAATGCTTAATGGTCAAAACAAACCTACCTATTTTTTTGTCTATCTCCTCCTTGGATCCCCCATCGATGGCCACCGGTGTGATGCGTCCGCCCAGCCACTTTCCCACCTCGTTGTACCAGTTACGAACCAAACTGGAGGGTGAAACAACAATGGCCTTGTCTATCTCAGGCTTGGCATCAGGACTCTGGCGCAGCAGGGTCCACATGAGGGCAATACACTGCAGGGTTTTCCCCAGCCCCATCTCATCAGCCATGATGCAGCCATATGAGTCGGCAATACGTCTCCCGGTCACACAATCCCACAGGAATTTCACTCCCTGACAGAATACAACAAAATCTGGTTATTAGAAACAAAAGTATACACAAATACAATTAAGTGTGCTCTGGGACCTGGTCAAAACTAGTGCACTATATAGGGAATAAGGTGCCATTTGGGACACAGAAAAGTATCAAGATTTACAAAGAGACTGTACCTCTCTCTGATGGGGTCTGAGGACCTTTCCAAGGACTGGATCCACGACAACATGTACAGGCAGTTTATCTCTGCACACAGAGAAACATATTAATAAACTTCTACTACAACATGTCATTTTGTGCAAAGTTATCACCAAAAGTCTGATCTTTATAACAATCCGAGACCGTAACTGAGCTACTGACTTCACATCACCATGTTTTTCCTAATCTCTCCCTTTCCTTACCATAATTGCGCTACGGACTTCACATGAACATTTTCTAATCCCTCCCTAAATATTGAGATGAACTCACTTCTCTGCTTTTATCAGCTCATGAGCACTCAGCACTGGAGGCTCATAGAGGACCAGTGCACCATTTTCAAATGGGTCGTGAAGAGACTTCCTCACCCCCGCACGCTTCAGTCCTAGTGCTCTTATCCCCAGAGAGCCTATAGAACAAACACAATACCATTGTAATAGATAGATCCATCCAGCATAATATACTGAGACTGTTCCTAAAGATAGTCATATAGAAATATGTGAGATATGTGGAGAAGACCTAGGGTAGCAACATTGATTTGACATATTTACTTACCCGTGTAATTGGGGATGGGGATTTTAAAAGGTTTTGAGAGAATACTTCGAATGAAGGCTTCCTGTAAAGACAATACATCCATGAGCAAAGTACTTCAAAATGATTGGCATGTCTATAACAGCATTATACTGAGTGTTTGTGTAAGCACATGCCAAATACATTTATGCGTCAAAATGACCATACTCACGTGTGCATTGCTGTCCACACATACGGGCTGGTTGGTCAACTGTGTCAAAGGCTTTCTGAAGGGAGAGATATAGCTTTCTCTGTTTTCATTTCCTCCTTTCCTTCTTTTGGTCTGAAACAACATGTTGTGTTATCCTATCTGCTTGACATTACAGTGAAATATAAGTAGGACATCATAGTCAAAATGGATGAGTTTCTGATCAACTCAAACATAACTTACATCTTCTTCTGGATTCCAATCCTCATCCTCGGACAAATCTCCTCCATTCTTCCTTTTGGCAACCTGGCTTGGTGCTAGGCTTCTCCTCTGTCATGACATAATACACATTTGAGTAGACCATTTAATGTCACAAATAATTTTCTCTCTGCTCCTCCTAATGTCAAAATAAATGTTCCCCCACAAGCCTCATGCACATATATGGTGCACATGTAAGATTTTTGTTGTTGACATGAAGTGAAGTAGAGACAAAAGGGATTTGTCAGGTGAAGAAATAGAGAACCATTCAGAAAACCAGTCTGTTCGCAGTTTGGATTATTGTGGATATGGTGTCTCAAATTCCGCGCTGCATAAGGACCAACCACCAAGGAAACCGGTAACGTTAGAGTGAGATCAAATTGAATTGTATTCAACATTCTGGCTATGCACTGAAGTAACGTTAGCGAGCTAGCAACTGCTGCTTCGACAACAAGCGTATTAACAACGAACTACTTACCATTTTCCTCGTCTCTGGTGATTAATGGGGCGGTTAGGATATGATAACTGCTGTAGATGAATAGTTAAGTTGACAAACGATACATGACAGTTGCTACAACAATTGATTAGCTAGCTAGCTAGACTCCCATGTTTCTCCGTGGTTTGTTTACGTCTGTTAAATATCCCGCGCGCAGGTTGCACAATCATATGGCGGCCGTTAAGGCTCAAAAAATAATTCTAGTTTTGGAAATACAGTGTGGGAAAAAGCTCATAGGCCATCATTGGCCACCAGGGGACCTACTGAGACAGGCTATGCAGCACTCAGTTGACAACACATTACACATGTGAGATTATAATGTTGAATGGCAGTTTTATTCAGTAGTTTTATCAGTATCCATTTTTTTGTCATGATTAAAAGCATGTGTCTAGCTGTGTCTTCTTTATGTTATGTTGTTGACATCTGCTCATAGACCACAATTCACAGAGCTGGGAAACCCTTACAAATACTGAATTCCCCTTTTACCAGTGTTGGGGAGTAGTGAACTACATGTAGTTCAACTAGTAATTTAACTATATTTTGCAGTAGCTTGGTGGTATTTGAACTAAATTCAAATCTAGGTAGTGTTTTCAGTAGTTTTAATAACTTTTTTGCCATGTAGCGGTCAGCTAACTACTGTAACTACACTACTTTTTTCCGAAAAGAAAATACAGGTGAAGTAGGCAATCTTTTCCTTTGTTTTGCATAAGACCTGCATAATTCTCACTTGAAACATATTTTTGGGTGTTTAATAGGCTAAATTACACACTATGTTAACGTATGACCCAAACGTGATCTGCCCTTGCAATTTGCAGTCTATGACAATTTTTCACTAAATAGTTTGGATGTAGTGAACTACTTTTTCAGAGTAACTTTACTGAAGTAAACAATATGTTTCTTAAGGGTAGCTCTAGTGTAGCTTAACTTCTTCCAGTGTGAAGCTTGGTAAACTATATTTTCAGAGTAGCTTCCCCAACACTGTCTTTTACTGAATTGATTGCTAGGTAAAGATTATGCTACTTCAAGTGTGAAAAGCTTAAATATCTTTATCATCACTGTTCATCTCTGTGTTTGGGCATCTGTACCACACCTGTGTTAACATGGAGTTAATGTTCCTACAGCCAGTGCAGATCTCCCATTCACATGTCTGATAAGAAACATAAGAGTTTCCATAAACTCTGCAAGGTTTCTCCACAGCCTCCCCTTATCCCTTGTAAACCAGGATCAGGAAACATGGGGGCAGGGCAGAGCTGGGTGTGGTAAGGTGAGGTGAGGTCTAGGTAACCACTGACCTGGCCGGCTGCCACGGTGTGTGCATCCCAAATGGCACTCTATTCTCAATTTAGTGCTCTACTTTTGACCAGGGTCCATGGGGCTCTGGTCAAAAGTAGTGCACTATGTAGGGAATGGGGTTCCATATGGGATACAAGTTGAGGGTTTCCCAATCAGCTTCTGTTTTATTGTGGTCTGTCTTTCTCTCATGCAAAGCTATATGGGACGTGGGCAGGTGAAAGGACAGGTGATATGATCCAGGGTCAGGTTCCTATTTTAGACACCTGAGTCATTATCATTATCTCTGACTGAATCTAGACTGAACTAGGCTAGTCTGCAGCATCACTGACTGAGTCTAGACTAAACTAGGCTAGTCTGCAGCATCACTGACTGAGTCTAGACTAAACTAGGCTAGTCTGCAGCATCACTGACTGAGTCTAGACTGAACTAGGCTAGTCTGCAGCATCACTGACTGAGTCTAGACTAAACTAGGCTAGTCTGCAGCATCACTGACTGAGTCTAGACTGAACTAGGCTAGTCTGCAGCATCACTGACTGAGTCTAGACTAAACTAGGCTAGTCTGCAGCATCACTGACTGAGTCTAGACTGAACTAGGCTAGTCTGCAGCATCACTGACTGAGTCTAGACTGAACTAGGCTAGTCTGCAGCATCACCGACTAAGTCTAAACTGAACTAGGCTAGTCTGCAGCATCACTGACATGAGCTTCTAGCCTGAACTAGGCTAGTCTGCAGCATCACTGACTGAGTCTAGACTGAACTAGGCTAGTCTGCAGCATTCCAATTCATGTGTTAGATTTGGCCCTGGTAGCTAATTACAACACACTATTGTGACAGTGCCAAAATCAAGTAGCTGATTTGGTTCTGGGGCCGAGATTAGAACACATTTTAGTCTCAATATTGTGAAGACATGCAATGGTGATCAGAATGGTTATATCATATGAAAGGCCGTTGATGTGTGTATGTGTATGAGTTTACTGCCTGCGTTCTGCCATGGTTGCTCTTCAATGGTCTGAGTGACAGGGCCTCAATTGAAAAAGGAGTTCCCACAGGAGTTTTTTTCAATAAGCAGAGCCAACACCACGTTCTGCACGTCTCTGTAAACTACCACACAAGGCAAGTCTTGTTCTCTTATCCAACACCATCAAACTCTTGATAGACTGTTTCTCTTGCATGAACACCTTTACTGTTAAGATAAGACCCGTTTTTAAACCATGAGGCAGGCCCCAGTGTTGCCCCACTCTGTATGACAATGTGCTGTCATCTGTCTATGCTACAGCACATTGCATGACTCACTGATTACACATCAACCACACACAGTCAGCGTGAGGACCTGCTCTAGGAGGTGCAAATCTACATTCTGATCTCTTTACTGTACCCCTGAAGAGAGAACACAGTGTAATAATAATATCTCACAGCCACAGGGCAGGTGGCCAAACAACTTGAACTCAGGCAGGGTGTAAATAGTCCAGTGTTTTGGGAATGAAGAACCTGCCTCCTGTTCAACCCATTAACAAATACATGGGAGAAACAAAGAAGCCAAAGAGTTATTGATGAATGAACTCAGATCTGCATTCAGTCCTGGGCAATTCCATGGTCACAGAGTGATGCGGAATTTTTCACTTTAAAATGTATGTCAAACAAAAACCAACGATTGCAAAGTTGAACAAACCATACAACTCTATGCACAAGGACTACTTTTACCAGTTTCCACTGAACATTTTACAAACAAACATTTACTTGAAGAACTGTGCAGATGCAAAATTTGGTAACAGAATGATGGTTTGTGCCGTTTGTGCCGTCCTTCTGTTACCAAACTTTGCGTCTGCACTGTTCTTCCTTAATTAAAAGCCATTAGTAACAACTACTTATAAACAGTTATGATTACAGTCACAAACATTCCTTGATTAAACTCCGCCTATTGCAGATGTACCATATATGACCTTTGTGTATTTCTATCTTAATGCACATTTTTATCAGGGGTATGGTTAGGTCGGGTGTATGTAAAAAAAGGACAGGAGATACCAATATCAGGACAGGAGATACATATTTTCATATTTAAATAAGCTTTATTCTTTTAAGAGAAGTACAACAATAGTATCCATGAGACCTTTCAGACATGACAGTAACACAATAACAATAATAATAATAACAATAATAACAAGAATAACAATACACTACCATGTCAATATAATATGAATACCAACATTTATTGTCTTCGTTAAACACTGGATAATAAGGTTGTTTTAATAACAGGTAAATGTATGGAACTACAACAAGGTCCCATGAACAGGAGTAGGCCTAGTGCTGTGTCTGACTTAAAAGGGAAAATTCAACATTTTTCTACTTTATATTCATCATCTCCAGCACCTCCTCAACGTCAACATATGTGAAAATGGCGCGTTTATATGTTTTGTAGTAAAAAAAGATGGAGAAAGATAAGTGTTTCTAATGACATCAACCAGTTAGTCGACAATTAGTAGAAAATGCCTACTCACAATTGGTCAAAATCACACAATCCACACCGATGATGTCATTGGAAACACTTATCTACCCTTATCTTTTTACTACAAAACATAGAAATGCACCATTTTCACATATGTTGATGTTGGGGTGATGCTAGAGATGATAAATATGAAGTTGAAAAATTGTGAAGATTCCCTTTAAGCCTAATTTATAACCTACACAAGTAAACAATCAAAGAATGCAATTAACTATGCAAGAGGTAATCCTACATACTTGCGTTGAGTTCCAAATTGTGGGGCTGCACACATTTGCATATATTTGCGACAGAACAACGCAGGATTGCCATTTTGCATAGCTAATTGTGGATGTGTACTCGTGTAGGGTATGAATTGGGTTTTAGAGCAACATCTAAAAGGGAACAGAAGTGTTGGGTCTCTGATACCAGGGTGCCAGGGACTGACACTCATCTCTTGGCAAGGTTCCCTGGCAACACATGTGACTGACAGAGCTAGTGGAGGAGGCTACACCAGGTTACATTAGCTTGTTTTCTATCAGTGTATCTGGTTCATATAAAAATGTAGTGGATAGTGGATATACCTACATGCACTGTTTTGAAAGGTAAATCCCTCCTTGTCTGTGGGGGGGGGGGGGGGGGGGGGGCAGAGACTTGTTGCTTGGAAACATTCTCTTTCCACAGAGAAAACAACAGTAAAAGAAAATAAAGCATACATGGCCACTTCATAAATTATAAACATCTGATATTTGTAAGAACAAGTGTATAACATAAAATGACAATAAATAAATAATTTAAATGTAATAAATACTTTCCCTAATGTACAATTCGGCGATGATGAGATGCATGGCATCTAACAGGGAAGTTAAGTTTGGACTTAAACGATGGGTGAAGGCCCCATGTTTGCAGATTAAACGCACACCAGATGCTGCAGCTTAATATAACCACAAACCGTACATGTACTGAAGGCAGAATAAAGACCAGTTATCATCTGTGTTCACACTTTGCCAGTCCCTAAACATATTTCTGTGAACAACTAGCAAACACAAAATCTCTGCACGTGTTACGGTTGAAGCACATGGTTAAAATGGAATAGAAACCTCTCTCAGTACATGGTTTGGTTAAACTTTAGTAGGCCTACCATTGGTGGTGGGATCTGGGTAGGCAACACAGATTGAGACAATGAATGACATCATGGATATAATAACAATGTATGGATACATCTTTCAATAGACTCTTGATTGTTGATTATTGTGAATACAAACACTTCTTGAAAGATTGATCATAACATTTCTATAATAAACAATAGTTCTCCAGATGATATCTAACTATAAAGGGATTGAGGAGATATATGTCTTTCAGCTAATGTAAAACATAACAGCATGATCCTGAGAACTAGGCACAATGTACACGATGTGCATAGCCTACTACAAACAGATGAACATTTCTTTATGAAATCCTACTGTACAAACTTCAACAGTTGAACAAAAATAATGCTTCACTTTTATTTTCTTAACACCACTTGATATGAATATGTTTCTCAACACCTACACTGTCGCTTAACCATCAACAATCTAAAGAACACTGAGAGAGAGGGAGCTACAGTTTATACAATACTTTATAAATACATAAATATACTATAATGCAATATGTGGGATACATTAGTTCGTAAACTTTCCCCTTGTTTTGATATACTGTATCTACAGTACATTATGTCTTATTCTCTCTGCTGTATGTCTCCATTTCATTGGTCAGGTGTGGAGAGGCAGCCAATCAGAAGACATTATGTACATATGGGGTCCACTCAAACGTTCCTTCAACACAGATGCAACAGAGTGGTGTCAATGAAGAGTTCTGTTTGTCCATAAGAAACATAACATAGATAAATTATGCAATATGAGATATTTACAGTATACTATCACGGTACAAAATATGATAAGCACATTCTGAATAACAGCTGTCAATATGCTCAATTATCTTTGTAATCCAAAAAGTTAAATTGACAGCGGTGAAGTGCCACGTTCAGAGCTGAAAATAAACCATGTGATGAAAGCTGTGTGTCAGTCAGCATGAGGTATGGCTGGGCCATGACTGACCTTGGCCCTGTGATGGCATCCTACAACACACTGTTTATAGTGTACAGTAAACAAGTTGGGCCAAGCTACAAACAAGTGCTTCAGATTCTGCTAGACTTTACAGTTAATCTAAGTAGGTACAGTTGATACCGTTTTGGTATTGTTCTCAAAGCATGCATGAGTTACTAAAGTAAGAGTAGATGTGTGCTTTGTCATAGGAATCAACTGAATGCCATGATGAAACACTTGGAGATGGGAGATGTACTACGGTTGGCTCAAAGCTACCTTGCTATGACCAATTCCTATGTGGATGAGCTGCCATGGATGAAGGAAACATAAAAATGCATTACATCTCATAGTTATTTTGGTCTTATTGGAGAGCCTTCGAAACCAAAAAAACTTAACTTCTTAATATTTCTTCACAAGTATTTGTTCTTCAAACTGGTTGCCCTCTTTACGGTCAGGTGCCATGTAACCCAAAATGCTCCTCTTCTGGTTCAGAGTTAAGGTCCAATGGTCCAAGGCTTTTGCTTCACCATCTCCTCTTTTTTGACATAACAAAAGGCACGAGGGCAGACACCAAGTGAAGAGCACCCTCTTATGGGACATCTTGCTGTCAGCACAGGGAGGGAGACATCCAGTCCTAACCACCCCAGTCCCTGCCCAGGAACTCCATTCCTCACCAGTCTCCAGAGCCGTGACTCCTGGGCTCTGACTGAGGATGTAACTCCTCTGTTAAACATAGGGGTTTGATAGGCTGTATCTCTATCTTGCATCCGTGCTTTCCCTACCCGAGAAGACTGGTTAATCCAAAGTGGATCCACATCAGGCTGAAACCCAGCCGTTGGGCCAAGGCTTCGGTCCAGGCTCTGATCCACCATTTATGCCCAACACGCCCACAGTGAAGGCATCTTAGCCACTTCCTCTCTTCACCCTGGAGTTTCTTTATGCATGTGTGTTCTGCAGGTAGACATCCTCTTACTCCCCGCCCGTCACCCCACACAGCTACAGTTAGCCGCTGACAGCCACTTGATGGTCTGCCATATAGTCTGGGCATCCATGAAGGAGACAGTCTCGTAGCGGGTGGGCCGGCAGCAGGGGTGGGCGCTCACCTTCCTGCTGGGGATACTCTCGTTCTCCATCAGGGCCTTAAGGGCCAGGTCGTAGTTCTTACGGGAGCTCGAGCACGTCCCCACACAGTACTTAAACAGGATGATTTCATCTGAGTCGAAGCCCAGGCCCAGGTCTCTGACACGCATCTCCTTCTTCTCCATGCGGCAGTCCCGGCTGCTGTTCTTGGGCTTTTTGCTTTTCTTGCGAGAGCCTCTACGGGAGGGTTCGGGGTCTGGGTCAGGGTCTGGAGGTGAGCGTTGCCACCTGCTCGGATAGCCCTCTCTGTCGTCCTGCAGACCTGGGTTCTCTACAGGAGACAGGACACAAGGAGACACATTATGAGACACACGGAGAGACTAGGTGAATGAAATGGTGAGGCAATGACCTCTCTATATAGCACTTTGTGTTTGTTTGAATTACTAACCTTTCCCACAACATTCATAGGTACAATCCGTTTCTTGCGTGAGAACGGAAGGAAATATAAGTCAATGAGAGAGTAGGAAATTAGCCCTTTGGATTTTGGCGTAGTTGTAGGTGAGTGACATAATACCGAAAGCAAGTAATATCTCTAAACCTGTGAACTCCGCAAGTAGTTCCAAAAAATGGTGCCTAGACAAAGCAACCATAATCTTAAATTATATACAGATTTCAGAGATATCCCAGATGTCTGCTATGGCCTTTAGCAAGTAAAGTGAACTTCTCACAGTCTCGCTGGGTGAGGGCCACGGAGTACAGTGTAGGGTAGGTACTGCTGCAGCCTGTTGTGTGTGTCTGTGTGTGTGCTGCAGCTTGAGGTGTGTGTGTGTGTGTTGGTTCTTCTATCCTTGTGGGGACCAAAAATCCCCAAAACTCCCCTCAAGGATAATAAAACAAGGAACATTTTCCCACATGGGGACATTTCACACATCCCCATGAGAACAAAGGCTATTTTAAGCTTAGGGTTAGGTTTAGGGTTGGGGTTACAGTTAGGGTTAGAATTAGGGCTAAGGTAAGGGGTTAGTGGTTAGGGTTAGGAGTTAGATTTAGGTTAGGGTTACAGGTTAAGGTTAAGGTTAGGGTTAGGAAAAAATAGGTATTTGAATGGAAATACATTTTAGGTCCTCTCCAGGATAGAAGAACATAACATGTGTGTGTGTACATGTGTGCACATGAATAGTCTAGTGGGAGAGCTAGAACAGAGCACGTGTGGTTAAATTAAAAGCAGATAGGGCTGGTGTTGAAACCGGGAGTGGAATTCCTCCTGTTATCAGCTGAATGGTGCAAAGTGTACTGTAACAATGTAGGGTGATTACCACCGGAGGAGAGGAGGGAGAGTAGGAGCGGCTGGCTGGTTTCCAACAGGAGAAGTAATGTTGCTCTGTGTGAGTTATTAGTTATTAGTTATTTCAAAGGGAGATTTACCTTCCATAAACTTCCTGAAGCCCATCAGTATGTATGATGCATGAACACATTGAAGGTTTTTACTTCATTTGCGTAACATAGCACAGGCATTAGAGCTGTTTCAACATTCTTCTGACCTGAGAATGGTTATGCACTGCACTATTGAAGTTTTGTAGGTCTACTCCGAGTCCTTAATGTGCTCATATGTCTTGGGTAATGGGTTTTCTGGGGAGAATGTTTTCTTTCAGTGTATGAGCTGATGCATGGAGAATTACAATAACACAAGTCAGGTCATGTAGTGTTGTTTACGAAAACGAAAAAATTGAATTTGAATAAAAATGTTCCTCCGGCAAAACAAGAACAAGGGAGCTGGTAGTCAACTCCTTCCACATCTAGCCATGTTAAAACACGCCACAAGGGTTTTAAATAATTTCATACAATTATAGAAATATTCCACAAGCTTTAGGGAATCACTTCCGACACAGTGTTGCTTCAAAGACTCTCTAAAAATCGGCTTAACAAGTGATTTTGCACATTTTTTTTGGGGGGGGGGGATTGTTTACAAAGAGTCAATAAAGAAGCACGAACAATATAAACCAAAAGATATGTACTCATACACAATATCTTGAAACTATCTTGCCCTCTAAGACCTGTGTGTTCTTGACAGAGTTCAAGTTTTATTGTCACATGCACAAGTACATTGAAATGCTTACAGTACCAGTCAGAAGTCTGGACACACCTACTCATTCCAGGGTTTTCTTTATTTTTACTATTTTCTAACTTGTAGAATAATAGTGAAGACATCAAAACTATGAAATAACACATATGGAATCATGTAGTAACCAAAAAAGTGTTAAACAAATAAACAAATAAAAAATTATATTTCATATTCTTCAAAGTAGCCACCCTTTGCCTTGATGACAGCTTTGCACACTCTCGGTCTTGCTGAAGTTGAGGGTGAGGTTGTTGTCCTAGCACCACACTTCCAAGTCTCATCACCGCTGGTGATCAGGCTGACCACTGTCGTGTCATCAGCAAACTTAATGATGGAGTTGGAGTTGTGTGTGGCCACTCAGTCATGGGTGAACAAGGAGTACAAGAGGGGACTAAGCACACACCCCTGAGAGACCCCCGTGTTGATGGTCAGCGTGGATGAGGTGTTGTTGCCTACTCTTACCACCTGGGGTCGGCCTGTCAGGAAGTCCAGGATCCAGTGGAGTGCAATTGAGATTACGTAGTCTGTGGATTCATTGGGGCGGTGTGCAAATTGGAGTGGGTTCAAGGTGTCTGGGATGATGGCATTGATGTGTGCCATGAACAGCCTTTCAAAACACTTCATTATTAGAGATGTGAGTGCTACAGGGCGGTAGTCATTGTGGCAGGAGACCTTAGAGTTTTTGGGAACAGGAATAATGGTAGTCAGCTTGAAGCATGTAAGTGTTACAGACCGGGACAAGGAGATGGTTGAAAATGTCAGTGAAGATGCCTGCCAGCTGGTCTGCGCATGCCTCGAGGACACATCCTGGAATACTGTCTGGCCCTGCGGCCTTACGAGTGTTGACCCGCTTAAAAACCTTACTCACGTCAGCCTTGGCGAGAGAGATCACCCAGTCCTCCGGATTAGCGGGGGCCCTCACGCAGGGCTCTGTGTTGTTTTTGTCGAAGCGTGCATAAAAAGCATTGCGTTCGTCTGGTAGAAAAGCATCGTTGGGCAGATCACAGCTAGGGCTTCCTTTGTAGTCCGTAATGTACTGTAGCCCCTGCCACATGCGCCAAGCATCGGAGCTGGTATAATAGGATTCCACCTTGTTCCGATATTGTCCTTTTGCCTGTTTGATGTCTCTGCAGAGGTCGTAGTGGAATTTGCTGTACGCGTTTGTGTCCTCAGCCGTAGCCTCAGGGTTGGCTGTGATAGCTCTGTGATTGGTAACTCAGAGGTCAGTGGAGATCCATCCACCCAGACCCAGGACATAACATATACAGCAACCTGCTGCATTGAAAACTACCAGAAGTTCTAGTAGCCATAAGCGAGTGATGGACTGCCTCCCAAATGGCACCCTATCACCTATGTAGTGCACTACTTTTTACCAGGCCCATAGGGAGTCCTACAGGGCTCTGGTTATAAGTATTGCACTATACAGGGAATAGGGTGCCATATGAGACACAGACATTATCTTGTTTTATGGCCATTACCATTCAAGGCATCAGCTTCAGATGTATTAATTGTTGTTCTCAGAGAGACAGCTTGACAGCTCTAAAACTGATTTGATTATGGTTGCAGTACACTGAAGGATGTAGAATAGGATAAAGAATGTGCTTCTCCATCTAATAAAAACTCTGCGGACAGAGATGAACATGCAGGGCTGGGTATGTACTGTTAGATGGCTCCCACGCAGCAATCAGAGACCTTGATATACAGTAATGTTACATGCTTTCCCATGGTGCACTGGGGGGTCCTCTGCTCCAGATACTTTGGCTGCATCCCAAATAACACCCTATTCCCTACTGTAGTGCATGTCTTTTGACCAGGGCCCATTGCAATTTTATGTGATGTGGTTTGTGTGACAGCATCCATTATTTGACCCCTTTCTGAGGTCGTGGAGTGGTCTGAGGAAGTACTAACCGAAAAGACTAGGCCAGGAGGCCTGGCCATGGCCGCCCCTCTTCTCTTCCAGCTCGTGGACCTCTGGGTGGTGGTCTGGGAGCCAGGTCCCAGTGGTGGTGGTCCTCTCCTGGGCTCGAAGCTGCTCAGTGTGGGCCTCCTTTGGGTCCTCCTCAGAGAACACCCCCTCTATCAGGGTCAGCAGAGAGGCCACCACCCACAGCATCATCTGGGAAGGGGAGGGAAACAGTACATGTCACTACAACATTATAATTACTACACCCATTACAACACATTCATCCACAGACAGGGATTCAGTATGTCACTAGAGCACAGAGTTACTGCAGATGTAGGACGTTAATTTGAGCCTGTTTGCTACAGCAGGAAAATAATCCTGCAGCAACAGGAAATTTGAATTATTATGTGGATTATAATTAATGGACATTTTTTGTAGGGGTTGATAAATGTTTCTTTTGGGGCAAATCAAGTCTGACATTTTAATAATATTTTTAAACATTGAATACTCTATAAATTCTCACCAACAAAAGAGTGATCAAATTAAGATCCTACATCTGTAGTTATTACACCCATTACAACACATTCATCCACAACATTAAGAGGAGCAGGGATACAGTATACACTGCATCATTAGAATTACTACTCCCATTACAACACATTCACCCACAACATCATATATAGGACAGACAAGGTTACAAGGCACTACAGAACTTACTGCAGTTACTAGAGCCATTTCAAAATATTCAACAAACTGACTGATTGAAGTTCAACAAAGGCAGAGAAATATAGAAATGACACATACATGATGTTGAATAAATAAACATAGTAAAATAATCAACATAGAGCAGACAAATTAAATATAGCATAAGTAAACATACAAACATAAACACAGAATGTAAACATAACAACATAGATAAAACAGTGGCTGCAAAATATAAAACCTGTGAGCCATACCAACCACAGCTGGTGATAATGTAATGTCACCACAAGCAAAACGACTCACAGCAAGGCCAACACTCAGTCTAACATTTTTGAGAAAGAGATACATTGTATATTGATTTATCTGGCTTGCAAGTCACAGAAGGCATGTTTATCTCTATGACAGCAGGCAACAACCACAACAAAGTTGCTTCGCTGGTTACCGAACACATCTCTCCTGTCATCATTTTGCTGTTTACTTGACTCCTTGTATGCACAGCAATAATTGCCTCTTGGGAATGAATACCGTTTATTGAATTGAGTTGGTTACAGAATACATCTCCGTGGTGGGTGGTGGCCCCAGCCCTGTCAAGGCATGCCCTGCCTGTTGTCCATTTGCATTTGATTTGGTCGTTGTATGTTACATAATCCCTGTGAGGTTGTGGGACTCCAAGCTGTTGTAGGTAAGGTGATCCGGATGCCTATCCTTACTGTCCCATCACCATCAGCCCCCAGCCCCTAGCACATAGCCGCCAGCCCCCTAGTCTGACATGGAGACACTCCCTCCCTGGTCAGGCCTCACTAACCAGGCCTAGGGCCCACTGGAACAGCCCTGGATTCAAATACTATTTGAAATCATTTTGAATACTCTAGCTGTACTTGATTGAGCTTACCTGTTGCAATGGAACCAATTGTAAAGTCCTAAAAGTGAAAACCTTGCCCACTTTGCACTCCAGGTAGGCTAACCAACAGCTCAAAACTATTTTAAATAGTATTTGAACCCAGGTCTGCTGGACAGTCCACTGACAGGCCTGTGGGCCGGCTGTGGCCAACACCTACCTCTTTAATTACTTAATTGACAGCCGACACCCCTCCAGGGCCCAGCGAGGATAATGTTTCAAAGGCACTTATAAAATGAGTTTCTCTGGAGGCAGCAGCTGTATGTCTGTCAGGCCAGTACAAAGGCCCAGATCAGATTGGCTGTGTAGTGGAAACTGGCAAGGCTGAAACATACTACTACAGACAACGCTAATGGTTAAATCAAATCAAATTTTATTTGTCACATGCGCCGAATACAACAGGTGTAGACCTTACAGTGAAATGCTTGCTTACAAGTCCTTAACCAACAGGGCAGTTTTAAGAAAATCCAAAAATAAAAAAGTAAGAGATAAGAATAACAAATAATTAAAGAGCAGCAATAAATAACAATAGAGGGGATATATACAGGGGGTACTGGTACATAGTCAATGTGTGGGGGCACCGGTGTCGAGTAGTACAGTATATACATGTAGGTAGAGTTATTTAAGTGACTATGCATAGATGACAACAGAAAGTAGTAGTAGCGTGTGGGGGGGGGGGGGGGCAATAGTCTCGGTAGCCATTTGATTAGCTATTCAGGAGTCTTATGGCTTGGGGGTAGAAGCTGTTTAGAAGCCTCTTGGACCTAGACTTGGTGCTCCGGTACCGCTTGCCGTGCGGTAGCAGAGAGAAAAGTCTATGACTAGGGTAGCTGGAGTCTTTGACAATAAAACAGGCTGCCAGGAAGCAAGAAAACCCTCTGCCCACTTTTCATTATTTCATTGACAAGGTTTTAGACATGTCAATGGCTGTTGAGATTTTAAGGTGATGTGTTGCTGTTGTTTGTTTGTTGTTATAATGGTACACTCACCTTCCAGTTCCTCAGGGGATATTTGGCAGTTGACACTTCCTGCCTCTTCCACATTTTTCCATCTGTAAAAATAAAATATTGTCTGTTGAACAATCACTATATTATGTTTTTTGGATAATGCATTTCCATTACCCCCCTCACATGCCTACTTTCCCACTTCACAGGTTAGTTTGTAGTTTTATACCTTGTCAGTTATTTAATAAATAGTTTTTGTTAGTCCTTAACTGCCAACGCATGGACTCCCTTGCTTGGCCCCATCTAAGAGCCAGGATGTGACACTATTGAAGAAAGGAGCACGTGGTCTTGAGATCATTCATGACCACATAAATTTGGTCTGTAACTTGTCATGGTCTCAGCTCAATGGGTCTGGATCTTGGGACCAGTGTCCTGGTATACATCTTAGTCTTGGTCATGGATATTATTTTAGTCTTTGATTTACAAACCATAGGCAACCAAATTTGAAGAAGACAATGCTCTCTGATGATTGGCTGATCACACCCCAACCCATAGGAATCCCCACCCAGTTGACTACTTTTAAAATGGTGGAAGCCCTCGATGGCAATGTCTATACCAAAATTAGCTATTTACATCTAGAGTCCTCTGTTTATCTCTATAATTGACACTTGACACTGAAATGTGTAGGATGTAGCCATGCTAAGGACTATTAAACTATTAGTCCTAGTCCAATCAACGCTGGTCTGAATCCACGCTTCAAGATTGTTTTGATCACGCGGACTGTGACATGTTCCGGGTAGCCTCAGGGAATAATATCGACATATATGTTGATTCGGTGAGTGAGTTTATAAGGAAGTGTATTGGAGATGTTGTACCTACTGTGACTATTAAAACCTACCCTAACCAGAAACCGTGGATAGATCGTGACATTCGCGCAAAACTGAAAGCGCGAACAACAGCATTTAACCATGGAAAGGTGACTAGGAATATGGCCAAATACAAACAGTGTAGTGACTCCCTTCGCACGGCAATCAAACAAGCGAAATGTCAGTATAGAGACAAAGTACAGTCGCAATTCAACGGCTCAGACACGAGATGTATGTGGCAGGTTCTACAGACAATCAGGGACTACAAAAGGAAAACCAGCCACGTCACGGACACCGACGTCTTGCTTTCAGACAAACTTAACACCTTCTTTGACCGTTTTGAGGATAATACAGTGCCACCGACGCAGCCCGCTACCAAGGTCTGTGGGCTCTCGTTCTCCATGGCCGACGTGAGTAAGACATTTAAACGTGTTATCCTTTGCAAGGCTGCCGGCCCAGACAGCATCCCTAGCCGCGTCCTCAGAGCAGACCAGCTGGCTGGAGTGTTTACGGACATATTCAATTGCTCCCTATCCTGCTGTCCCCATATGCTTCAAGACGGCCACCATTGTTTCTGTATTCAAGAAAGCAAAGGTAACTGAACTAAATGACTATCGCCCCGTAGCACTCATTTCTGTCATCATGAAGTGCTTTGAGAGACTAGTCAAGGATCATGTCACCCCCACCTTACCTGTCACCCTAGACCCACTTCAATTTGCTTACCGCTCCAATATGTCCACAGACGATGCAAGCGCCATCACACTGCCCTATCCCATCTGGACAAGAGGAATACTTATTTAGAATGCTGTTCATTGACTATAGCTCAGCATTCAACACCATAGTACCCTTCAAGCTCATCATTAAGCTTCAGGCCCTGGGTCTCAACCCCGCCCTGTGCAATTGAGTCCTGGACTTCCTGACGGGCCGCCCCCAGGTAGTGAAGGTAGGAAACAATACCTCCACTTCGCTGATCCTCAAGGATGCGTGCTCAGTCCCCTCCTGTACTCCCTGTTCACCCATGACTGCATGGCCATGCACGCATCCAACTAAACGACGCAACAGTAGTGGGGCTTGATTACCAACAATGACGAGACAGCCTACAGGGAGGAGGTGAGGGCACTCGGAGTGTGGTGTCAGGAAAACAACCTCTCACTCAACATCAACAAAAGAAAGGAGATGATCGTGGACTTCAGGAAACAGCAGAGGGAGCACCCCCCTATGCGGTTTGGACAACGCATCACCGGGGACAATCTACCTGCCCTCCAGGACACCTACAGCATCCGATGTCACAGGAAGGCCAAAAAGATCATCAAAGACAACAACCACCCAAGCCACTGCCTGTTCACCCCGCTACCATCCAGAAGGCGAGGTCAATACAGGTGCATCAAAGCTGGGACCAAGAGACTGAAAAACAGCTTCTATCTCAAGGCCATCAGACTCTTTAACAGCCATCACTAACACAGAGAGGCTGCTGCCTACATACACACTTGAAATCATTGGCCACTTTAATAAATGGATCACTAGTCACTTTAATAATGCCACTTTAATAATAATAATAATAATATCTTGTATCACTAATCTCATATGTATATACTGTATTTTATACCATCTATTGCATCTTGCCTATGCCTCTCTGTCATTGCTCATCCATATATTTATATGTATATTTATTCCATTCCTTTACTTAGATTTGTGTGTATTAGGTAGTTGTTGTGGAATTGTTAGATTGCATGTTAGATATTGATGCACTGTCAGAACTAGAAGCACAAGCATTTCGCTCCACACGCAATAGCATCTGCTAACCATATTATTATGTGACCAATAACATCTGCTAACCATATTATTATGTGACCAATAACATCTGCTAACCATATTATTATGTGACCAATAACATCTGCTAACCATATTATTATGTGACCAATAACATCTGCTAACCATATTATTATGTGACCAATAACATTTGATTTGATTTGAAACACCTGTTATTTTACCAAAACGTAAAGTGGTAATTGAAACATTTAACATAATTAATTAGATGCATAAGTAATTCAATCAATCAACAGGTTTCAGATTTATACAATCAACACTGAACATGTCACAGAGAACAATAGAGATTATACTTCTCCAAATTAACTTAAAGGTTTTGAAAATCTGGTAAAAAATTATGTTTTTAATCTTTTGTTAATTTGGTATGCAAATAAAATGTCTAAAATGTATCTGTAATAGGTTACTCACAATGATCTATGCATGGTTCTCCCTTTACTGCAACTTTACACTTTGTTCAGTAGTTTTTTATTTAACCTTTATTTAACTAGGCAAGTCAGTTAAGAACAAATTCTTATTTACAATGACAGCCTAGGAACAACTGCCTTGTTCAGGGGCAGAACGACAGAATTTTACCTTGTCAGCTCAGGGACTCGATCTAGCAACCTTTCGGTTACTGGCCCAACGCTCTAACCACTAGGCTACCTGCCGCCCCATGTGTAGTGCGATGGTAAGGAATTCAGGTAAATATTTCAAATATGCAAAACAAACGAAGTGTGTGAGTATTATATATGTCTACCTGACATACGTTGGAAGACGTGTGCTGAAAGTTTGGGAGAAATAGGATACAAATGTGAATTTTTTTCCAACCGCCAATTCACACCACTACTGTAGAACTATCTATATAGTGCATGGTATGGGCCCTGGTCAAAAGTAGTGCACTACATAGGGACTAGGGTGCCATTTGGGATGCAATCAAGGACAGAGAATATTGGTGTGGAAGAGAAGAGTGTCACGACTTCCACAAAAGTCGGTCCCTCTCCTTGTTCGGGCGGCGTTCGGTGGTCGATGTCACCGGCCTTCTAGCCATCGCCGATCCACTTTTCATTTTCCATTTGTTTTGTCTTTGTCTTACACACCTGGTTTCAATTCCCCAATTACCTATTAATTATTTAACCCTCTATTCCCCCATGTTTGTTTGTGAGTAATTGTTTATTGTATTGCGGTCCGTATTTGTGGCCTTGTATTTATATGACGTGTATTTATCCTATCCTAGGTATTCCCCACCTCTTTAAGGAATACCTAGGATAGGATAAAGTAATCCTTCTAACCCCCCCCCCCCCTTAGAGTTAGATGCACTATTGTAAAGTGGTTGTTCCACTGGACATCATAAGGTGAATGCACCAACTTGTAAGTCGCTCTGGATAAGAGCGTCTGCTAAATGACTTAAATGTAAATGTAAATGTATTGTTATATTATTGAGTAAAATTGCTTTCATTACTCATATCTGCTGTCCTGCGCCTGACTCAACTCACCAGCTACACACAGACGCATTACAGAATTACTCACCTGAAAAGTAGTCAGCAGGAGCAGACGGCCCCCATTTCCCGGTCGAAGAGCGCATCCAGCAGCACGCGACCTTGTTACAACGTCTGGGCACCGCCATGGATCGCGTGCTGCAGACGATGGATAGATGGGAGAGAGAAGGAGCTTTTCCAACGCCTCCACCAGCCCCACTACAGCAGGCTCCACGGTCCACCCCTCCTTCACCCGGTCCCAGCGGGATTCGGCTCGCACTCCCGAGGGAGTATGATGGGACGGCTGCCGGATGCCAGGGGTTCCTACTCCAGCTGGAGCTCTACCTGGCGACCGTCCACCCGGCTCCTTCGGGATGTAAGAGCGTGTCCGCCGTCGTCTCCTGCCTCTCAGGGAAAGCCCTGGGGTGGGCCAACGCCATATGGAGTGAGGGAGACGCGGCGTTGGACCATTACGCAGAGTTCACCCGCCGCTTTTGGGCAGTTTTCGACCACCCGCCTGAGGGTCGAGCGGCAGGTGAACGTCTGTTCAACCTGAGGCAGGGGACGAGGAGCGCGCAGGATTTCGCTTTGGACTTCCGGACCCTGGCCGCCAGCGCGGGATGGAGCAACAGGGCCCTGATCGATCTCTACAGGTGCAGTCTGCGCAAGGACGTCCGTCGGGAGTTGGCCTGCCGAGACACCACCCTCACGTTGGACCAGCTGGTGGACCTGTCCATCCGGCTGGACAACCTGCTGGCCACCCGCGGACGTCTGGATCGGGGCCCGTCAGTTCCATCCCCCAGCACCTCCAATCCGACGCCCATGGAGCTGGGAGGTGCTGCGCTTAGGGCGACCGGAGGAGGGGGGGTCATTCCCTGCACCATCTGTGGCCGCAGAGGGCACACTGCTGGTCGGTGCTGGGGGGGGTTCCCCAGGGAGTCGAGGCAGCAGGCAGGGCACTATCGTGTCACCCCAGGTGAGTCGGCACCAGGCTCACTCAGAGCCCCCTGTTGCTCACATGTATGTGTTTATTAAATGTTGTATGTGTTTATTAAGTTTTCCCCGCATAAGGCGCTCGTAGATTCAGGCGCAGCTGGGAATTTTATTGACCGTCCATTTGCCCATAATTTAGGGATCCTCCTTGTTCCTGTGGATATGCCCTTCCCTGTGCACGCCCTAGATAGTCGAACATTAGGGTCAGGGCTGATTAGGGAGGCCACCGCTCCACTAGACATGGTTACGCAGGAGGGTCACAAGAAGAGAATCAGTCTCTTCCTTATTGATTCTCCTGCGTTTCCCATGGTGCTGGGCCTACCCTGGTTGGCCTGTCATTATCCCACTATTTCGTGGCAACAGAGGGCTCTCAAGAGGTGGTCACGAAAGTGCTCATGGAGGTGTGTAGGGGTTTCCATCGGTGCGACTATGGTGGAAAGTCCAGACCAGGTCTCCACCGTGCGCATCCCCTCAGAATATGCAGATTTGGCTCTCGCTATCTGTAAGAAGAGGGCGACTAAATTACCACCCCATCGACGGGAGGATTGTGCGATAAATCTCCTGGTGTGATGCAGCACTTCCCAGACGCAGCACTTCCCAGGAGTCACGTGTATCCTCTGTCACAGGAGGAGACAGCGGCTATGGAAACATATGTCTCCAAATCCCTGGGGCAGGGATACATTTGGCCCTCCACTTCACCTGCCTCCTCGAGTTTCTTTTTTGTGAAGAAGAAGGATGGTGGTCTGCGCCCGTGTATTGACTATCGAGGTATCAATCAGATCACTGTGAGGTACAGCTACCCGCTGCCTCTCATTGCCAGTGCGATCGAGTCAATGCACGGGGCGCGCTTCTTCACAAAATTGGATCTCAGGAGAGCTTACAACCTGGTGCGTATTCGGGAGGGGAACGAGTGGAAGACGGCATTTAGTACCACCTTAGGGCACTATGAGTACCTCGTCATGCCGTACGGGTTGATGAATGCTCCATCAGTCTTCCAGGCCTTTGTTGACGAGATTTTCCGGGACCTGCATGGGCAGGGTGTAGTGGTGTATATAGATGACATTCTAATATACTCCGCTACACGCGCCGAGCATGTGTCCCTGGTGCGCAGGGTGCTTGGTCGACTGTTGGAGCATGACCTGTACGTCAAGGCTGAAAAATGTCTATTCTTCCAACAGTCCATCTCCTTCCTAGGGTACCGCATTTCCACTTCAGGGGTGGAGATGGAGAGTGACCGCATTTCAGCCGTGCATAAATTGGCCGACTCCCACCACGGTAAAGGAAGTGCAGCGGTTTCTAGGGTTTGCCAACTACTACCGGAGGTTTATCCGGAGTTTTGGTCAGGTAGCAGCTCCCATTACCTCACTGCTGAAGGGGGGACTGGTGCAGCTGCAGTGGTCGGCTGAGGCGGACAGGGCTTTTGGTCACCTGAAGGCTCTGTTTACCTCGGCTCCCGTGCTGGCTCATCCGGATCCCTCTTTGGCATTCATAGTGGAGGTGGACGCGACCGAGGCTGGGATAGGAGCCGTGCTCTCTCAGCGCTCGGGCATGCCACCAAAGCTCCGCCCCTGTGCTTTCTTTTCGAAGAGGCTCAGCCCGGCGGAGCGAAACTATGATGTGTGGGACCGGGAGCTGTTGGCTGTTGTCAAGGCTCTGAAGGCATGGAGACATTGGCATGAGGGGACTAAACACCCTTTTCTCATCTGGACTGACCACCGCAATCTGGAGTACATCCGGGCGGCGAGGAGACAACCCTCACCAGGCAAGGTGGGCCATGTTCTTTACCCATTTTGTTTTCCCTCTGTCCTACAGACCAGGTACCCAAAACGCTAAGGCAGACACACTGTCCCGGATGTATGACACAGAGGAGCAGTCCATGGATTACACTCCCATACTTCCGGCCTCTTGCCTGGTGGCACAAGTGATGTGGGAGCTGGACGCAGACATCGAGCGGGCGTTACGCACAGAGCCCACTCCCCCCCAGTGTCCAGCTGGGCGCCTGTACGTTCCGTCTGCTGTCCGCGACCGTTTGATCTATTGGGCCCACATGTCACCCTCCTCTGGTCACCCTGGCATCGGTCGGACGGTGCGTTGCCTTAGTGGGAAGTACTGGTGGTCAACCTTGGCCAAGGACGTGAGGGTTTATGTTTCCTCCTGCTCGGTGTGCGCCCAGTGCAAGGCTCCCAGGCACCTGCCCAGAGGAAGTTACAACCCCTACCCGTTCCGCAACGGCCGTGGTCGCACCTGTCGGTGGACTTCCTGATGGATCTTCCTCCCTCACAGGGCAACACCACAATCCTGGTTATTGTGGATCGGTTTTCTAAGTCCTGCCGTCTCCTCCCTTTGCCTGGTCTCCCTACGGCCCTACAGACTGCGGAGGCCCTGTTCACTTACGTCTTCCGGCACTACGGGGTGCCTGAGGATATAGTCTCTGATCGGGGTCCCCAGTTCACGTCCAGAGTCCGGAGAGCATTCATGGAGCGTCTAGGGGTCTCGGTCAGCCTCACCTCAGGTTTTCACCCCGAGAGTAAGAGGCAGGTGGAGAGAGTAAACCAGGATGTGGGTAGGTTTCTGCGGTCATATTGCCAGGACCGGCCGGGGGAGTGGGCGGCGTTCATCCCCTGGGCAGAGATGGCCCAAACCTCACTCCGCCACTCCTCCACTAACCTCTTTCCCTTCCAGTGCGTACTGGGGAATCAGCCGGTTCTGGCACCTTGGCATCAGAGCCAGATCGAAGCTCCTCTAGTGGACGAATGCTTTAAGCGCTCAGAGGAGATCTGGGACGCCGCCCATGTGCACCTGCAACGGGCCGTGAAGCGGCAGAAGGCGAGCGCCGACCGCCACTGCAGTGAGGACCGGGTCTGGCTCTCAACCCGAAACCTGCCCCTCCGCCTGCCCTGCCGGAAGCTGGGTCCGCGGTTTGCGTGGCCATTCAAAGTCCTGAGGAGACTGAACGAGGTATGCTACAGGTTACAGCTTCCCCCAGATTACCGTATTAATTCCTCGTTCCATGTGTCTCTCCTCAGGTCGGTGGTGGCTGGTCCACTCCAGGAGTCTGAGGTGCGGGAGGTTCCTCCGCCCCCTCTGGACATCGAGGGGGCCCCGGCGTATGCTGTTCGAGCCATCCTGGACTCGAGGTGTCGGGCGAGGGGCCCTCAGTACCTCGTGGAGTGGGAGGGGTACGGTCCAGAGGAGAGATGCTGGGTGCCGGTGGAGGACGTCTTGGACCCTTCGTGGCTGTCTCCATCCGGATCGCCCTGCAACTCGTCCCCGAGGTCGGTGTCGGCGCGCGGCTCGGGGTACTGTCACGACTTCCGCCGAAGTCGGTCCCTCTCCTTGTTGCGGCGTTCTTCGGTCGACGTCACCGGCCTTCTAGTCATCGCCAATCCACTTGTAATTTTCCATTTGTTTTGTCTTTGTCTTACACACCTGGTTTCAATTCCCCAATTACTTGTTCATTATTTAACCCTCTGTTCCCCCATGTTTGTTTGTGAGTAATTGTTTATTGTATTGCGGTCCGTATTTGTGGCCTTGTATTTATACGACGTGTATTGTTATATTATTGAGTAAAATTGCTTTCATTACTCATATCTGCTGTCCTGACTCATCTCACCAGCTACACATAGACACATTACAAAGAGTGGTGAGTTAATGGAATTTTTGTTTCCCTCAATAGGAGTGCCTTGTCCCATGCTGCAGGGCCAAGGTTCATAGCCAGAAACAGAGAGATGTCAAGTGGAGAGGTGAGAAAGAGGTCTGCTGTCAACCTCAACACGTTTGTGACAGTCTGCCAAGGAGAGGAGCTGGAGCTGTCGCTCACAGCTAGTTTGTATCGATGGGCTGGTTCCTATCTCAGCTTGACCAGGCAAGAGTACATGATGTGCCTCACTGGGCTTAATGAGGACAGAAAATAGATGCTGTTGTGGCTGAGGGTTGAGGGTTGGGTTAGTGAGCATGGATCTTGCATTCTAGTCCAGTGTCAATTCTTGCCTGTATTGTCTGGAAGAGAGTTTTTGTTCATTTTCCAGTTTTCACTGTTCAGAACAAGATACGGCTGGAGCTAGTTCTGAGAAGACAGTCGTTCCTGCATACAGCCTAGCCTGCTCAAAACAATGAGGTCCTGGATAGGACTCAATCTCAATAAAACAGACCTTGTAAAATAGGAATATTTGCTTGACCATTTAATTGCTTAAAAGGGTCCTTGATTTAATCATCCATGTGTTTTATCAATAAAACAACTGGTGAGTCTGACTTGAATTTCAATCCCATTTATGCCCTATAATCAGATTACAGAATAAAGTACTTTACATTACATTGCAGACAGTACTTGGACCATGAAGACAGCCACAAGGTTCACACTAAACACAAAAGTGTGACTTGAATTTCCTAGCAAGGCAGATACAAAGGTAACAGCCATAAAGAATCTAAAGGAGCACCTTTCTTCCCCGATGACAGTATAAATAACCAAATAAGTCAATAATAAAGTCGTATCTGCTTTATCTCAGTATTTTAAAATCCCTGTTATACATTTACATTTACATTTAAGTCATTTAGCAGACGCTCTTATCCAGAGCGACTTACAAATTGGTGCATTCACCTTATGATATCCAGTGGAACAACCACTTTACAATAGTGCATCTAACTCTTTTAAGGGGGGGGGGGGGTTAGAAGGATTATTTTATCCTATCCTAGGTATTCCTTAAAGAGGTGGGGTTTCAGGTGTCTCCGGAAGGTGGTGATTGACTCCGCTGACCTGGCGTCGTGAGGGAGTTTGTTCCACCATTGGGGTGCCAGAGCAGCGAACAGTTTTGACTGGGCTGAGCGGGAACTGTACTTCCTCAGAGGTAGGGAGGCGAGCAGGCCAGAGGTGGATGAACGCAGTGCCCTTGTTTGGGTGTAGGGCCTGATCAGAGCCTGAAGGTACGGAGGTGCCGTTCCCCTCACAGCTCCGTAGGCAAGCACCATGGTCTTGTAGCGGATGCGAGCTTCAACTGGAAGCCAGTGGAGAGAGCGGAGGAGCGGGGTGACGTGAGAGAACTTGGGAAAGTTGAACACCAGACGGGCTGCGGCGTTCTGGATGAGTTGTAGGGGTTTAATGGCACAGGCAGGGAGCCCAGCCAACAGCGAGTTGCAGTAATCCAGACGGGAGATGACAAGTGCCTGGATTAGGACCTGCGCCGCTTCCTGCGTGAGGCAGGGTCGTACTCTGCGAATGTTGTAGAGCATGAACCTACAGGAACGGGTTACCGCCTTGATGTTAGTTGAGAACGACAGGGTGTTGTCCAGGATCACGCCAAGGTTCTTAGCACTCTGGGAGGAGGACACAATGGAGTTGTCAATCGTGATGGCGTTATGACTGTAGGTTTCTAAAAATATCCCTGACTGGCCTTCCCTGGCAGACAAAGCCTTGACAGTGCTTCCTGATTGCAGGTTGGATGACAGGCATGACGTGGTAGGTTAGGAGAAGACCAGGCTCCCATTACACAACACCAGTTAGCCTCGCCAGCCCGGCCGCCACAACCCTTACCCAGGGAATCAGCTAATCAATAGTCTATTATGCCCAGTAAACTGGGATACTACTATTACAACCACAAGCTACATGACTAGGACAAACAAGAGAAGGTATGTGTCCCAAATAGCACCTTATTCCCTATATAGTGCACTACTTTTGATCAAAACGCTATGGCATTTGGGACGCATCGAGGGTTTTGTAATAGAGTTAAAATGGTAGAGTGACTATTTAGCCTGGCAGGAAGAGGAAGCCAGGCATTTAGATCATCGTAATCCTGTGCATACTTAATCATGGTGGTTAAGTGTTGGTCTGTAACACTCTGGCCCATAAAGGGAGCATAGAAACTGTAGGTAACAGTCAAGTGGGGAAGATTTAGTTGAAACTGATGGACTCATCATGATGGAACTGTGTGTGTGTGTGTGTGTGTGTGTGTGTGTGTGTGTGTGTGTGTGTGTGTGTGTGTGTGTGTGTGTGTGTGTGTGTGTGTTGCCTGTATGCGAGTCCATATCTGAGGTGATGCATGAGCCATGAGCTCATTAGAATACTTGAATTGTCTTTGCCCACAAACAGTGCAGATGTCAGGTCAGGCTCGTAGCATTCCACACCAATAGAGAATTTACCCAAGCTTTGATGAGAGCAGAGGGAAGCAGAGAGAGCTCCTCAACCACATATGGGCACAGTGAGCAAGTCAGACCAAGCCACACCATCCCAGACCCAGGGTACGTCCCAAATGGCACCCTATTCAGTGCACTGCTTTTGACCAGTAGTGCACTACAACTAGCATGGTCTATGGTCAAAAGTAGTGCTCTATAAAGGGAATAAGGTGCAATTTGGAACGCAGTCCCAGCTCCACCAGGCTGAGCTGTGGCCGGGCCGCTGGAGGTCAAGAAAAAGTTGGAATGCTGCACTGTGACCCAACAACCCTTCACACCCTCAGATTCATCACAATATAGCAGGAGAAAGGAGGGAGACCATCACAACAGAGCAGGAGTAAGGAGGGAGACCATCACAATAGAGCAGGAGAAAGGAGGGAGACCATCACAATAGAGCAAGAGAAAGGAGGGAGGCCGTCACAATAGAGAAGGAGAAAGGAGGGAGACCATCACAATAGAGCAGGAGAAAGGAGGGAGACCATCACAATAGAGCAGGAGAAAGGAGGGAGACCATCACAATAGAGCAGGAGAAAGGAGGGAGACCATCACAATAGAGCAGGAGAAATGAGACCATCACAATAGAGCAGGAGAAAGGAGACCATCACAATAGAGCAGGAGAAAGGAGACCAT
Source organism: Salvelinus alpinus (assembly GCF_045679555.1). Taxonomy (NCBI): domain Eukaryota; kingdom Metazoa; phylum Chordata; class Actinopteri; order Salmoniformes; family Salmonidae; genus Salvelinus; species Salvelinus alpinus. Next base: position 34,535,718 of record NC_092101.1, on the reverse strand, counting down.
CACAATAGAGCAGGAGAAAGGAGACCATCACAATAGAGCAGGAGAAAGGAGGGAGACAAACTAAACCATGACACACTGAAATCTTGCAGTCAATGATTACCAGTGTGCAGGGAGGCATACAACACACACACACACACACACACACACACACACACACACACACACACACACACACACACACACACACACACACACACACACACACACACACACACACACACACACACACACACCTGTAAAATGAGAAGCTTATCATGGATTCGATTACACATGGATTCAATTGTTCCACTTCCAGCTGCTACTGCTTACACATCCTTAGCCCATCACTCTGTCACTTGGTATAGTCTACCTCAGATCTGTTTAGACAGACAGACACTAATCCTTTCTGAGGATGTTGGAACCAGAACAGGGAATCCCTTGGATCTCCAAAAGTGTCAAAATTATAAGGAAACAAATGAGTGAATGAATGAATGAATGAATGAAGGACATGACATTATTTAATCAAGTGCAAAAATCCATCACCCTACTGAAGGAACGATCCCGTATATAACTTGTATTGTTTCTCTGACAAAATATGTATTTGTGTTTACAGCTTAGATAGAGAGACAATGTGAAGTATGCTGAGAACAACTCTGAGGAATGTGATGCTGCGTCACTAGACTGCTAGCCTGGATCCCAGATCTGTTTCTGCTGTCTTTTCAACTACTATGGTGATTGTAATGCCAAACATGAAGGTCATGGCTAAACAGCACAAACAGATCTGGGACCAGGCTATCAGGCAGGGAGCTCTATGATTCATCCTCCAGTATTCATCATCATTACTACAGATGTTGGATCTTAATTTGATCACCCAGATACAGGAGAACTTTCCTGCAATACAGGACACTTTAAACTTGTAGAGTATTTGACGTTTAATCCTTAAGAGTCTATTGATGCACCCGTGCATCAGTGTAAGTAACATAATAAAAAATATCCATCAAAATCCCTCAGTTTAAGCTAGAGATATCAGTTTTTTTTGCATGGGCTGCATCCACCTATGTCGGCCTTCCACATCTGCGGTGGAAGGTGTCTGAGCTACAGCGGTGTTTGTCAGACCAGGAAACATCCCGAAAATTGGTCTTCTCACAAAAACGTCTGTAGCGTCTCCTCTTTGCTCCACGACTCCCCCCAAAAAACACTTAATATTCTTGATCACCCCAAAAAATTGGGGAGCCGATCCACCTGACCTGTGTTGATTGACAGTTTGCTGGTCCAATCAAAGGGCCAAGTATGCGTTTCACTAGCCAATCTGTTGCACGTTTTTTCCCAAGGGGCGATGCTGCGTCTACTGTGTCTGGCTGCGTGAAGAATAAGTACTAAGTAATAAGACTTTGTGCCACAAAATAAGTGACGAAACATTACAAAACCTGGCCAGATAATTTCAAGTCATCAGACTCGAGTCCAAGTCATGTGACTCGAGTCCACAACTGCTACAAGTTTGCATTTCCTGCGGTGCAGGAAAATTCTCTGTGACAACAGAGATCAAATTAAGATAGTATATCTGTACACATAGCTCCTCCACCTCCTATTTTTCAGCAACACACACACATATGCAAGTCTTCCTCAGATTGAAATATATAAATGTAGCTACAATGCATAGGCCTACAGTATACGCAGATTATGTACCCTTCAGAATATAAGAAATGTAACACTATCAGGCAGCACATGATTCAAAGCTGACGGGAGGTGCTTGAGTTTGCGCATGGTTCACAACGGATTGGACATGGTTGACCACAGATTAAGCCTGTTATGGTTAGAATGTCAATTAGCTGGCTATTCTTAATCTGGCCTGCCACTCTGAATGGAGACATGTCAAAACAGGCCTTCTCCCTGGGCCGTAGAGGACCTTAGCCTGGCTGCCTGGACTGAGCTGTCCTGGAGGGTCAGTTTCCTTTCAGACTGGGAAATATAGAGCCACTGGCAGGGAAAACACTAGCGACCGCTAAACATACCTGAGGACCTGTTGTGATGCTCAAATCAGATGGAACAACAATACTGCAGCTACTTCACTTTTTTAACAATAATAATAATAATAATAAATAAAGTATGTTTGAGGTGAACTTCTATTGTCCTCCCAAGAGTTGCTGAGTATTTTACATCTTTATGATGCTCAAGTGGAAAACTTTGTGTGTGGCCTACTATGATAGTCTAAAGTTGTTCTCAATAACAGAAAGGGGATGTCACTTCTGACCTTGAGAGTTCACCAATGGAGTAGCTGTTCAGTTTAGTTCAGTGAACAAAATGCTACTTCCCATGGTCACATCTCACTTGTTTTGCATGTTACAATCTGTCTAAATCCTTCATTAAGCAATGAGCACACTCAGTTAAGACTTCCATAACCTCCACGGAGGCTTCTGAGTAACCTTAATGATGTTTGATAGTACTCATGCTGAACAAATCTGCAGCAAATATTTGACATACCCAAACAGAGATGATTTACACTTGAATAGAGATTTAAAGCATGTTGAGTATGACACATTCAGCTCACTACCTTTCAACAATATACATCCATGCAGTTAGTTTCTGTACTGTTACAGGATGGAAGGTTCTAGAAGGTACTGAAGGTTCCAGGAACCTCCCTTTCATGTCAACATTATTGACGCTATGGCAAAACACGTGTCATGGAAGGACGTGGGGGTATGGTGGAATAGCCTTATTCAAAGTGACAGCCCTGCATGTGTTATGTAATTTAATTAGCATATAGCATTTCATTAAAAAAATAACCATATTATTGTTTTAGGGCGCAAGTGTTCAAAGATGGATGCATACAGTTTGCCTATATCCCAGGTTACAGTGACTTGTTCCACTTACACTGTAAGTTTACTGTTAACACATTATAAGGATGTAATTTAGAGCGTTGGGCCAGTAACTGAAAGGTTGCTGGATCGAATCCCCTGAGCTGACAAGGTAAAAATCTGTTGTTCTGCCCCTGAGCAAGGCAGTTAACCCTCTGTTCCCCGGTCGCTGAAGACGTGGATGTCGATTAAGGCAGCCTCCCGTACCTCTCTGATTCAGAGGGGTTGGGTTAAATGCGGAAGACACATTTCAGTTGAATACATTCAGTTGGACAACTGACTAGGTATCCCCCTTTCCCTTTCCCTAATAAAGAGGAGAAAAATACTTGAATTATGACTAAAAGAGGTTATATACTGTATCAAGATCCCCTTATCCCCTCTGCGAGTAATCACCTCCATTCATTTATCCAGACGATACAGTAATATACAGAAGGGTAGAATCTAGATAACTCTCCATTGCGGAGAAAGCTACTGTGACTAACATGGAATTCAGATCACCAACCGTCCAAACAAAACACTATTCAATTTCCTTAACAGTACACCAGCGAAACAAACACTATACTGTGTGTGAGTATGATTTAATGTGTGTGTGTGTGTGTGTGTTAGTGTGTGGCGGACCACTCCGAGCCTCTTGAAGGATGAGTCCCTGTCTGGAAGACATTTTTTACATTTGCCTTTTAGAAATTAAGTGGAGGCTGTTTGCATTCCCAGCATGCTCCTTCCGTGTGAGCGTGACTTGTGTGGAGCAGATGTTTAGTTGGGCTGTTAGTGAGGCTACAACTGCACTGTGAGTCTGTCTGGCTCTAAGTGCGGCTACCGGTAGGCTACACCTGTGACTCTCTGGCTTCACACTCCACAGCCTTACGTCTCTCTCTCTCTCTCTCTCTCTCTCTCTCTCTCTCTCTCTCTCTCTCTCTCTCTCTCTCTCTCTCTCTCTCTCTCTCTCTCTCTCTCTCTCTCTCTCTCTCTCTCTCTCTCTCTCTCTCTCTCTCTCTCTCTCTCTCTCTCTCTCTCTCTCTCTCTCTCTCTCTCTCTCTCTCTCTCTCTCTCTCTCTCTCTCTCTCTCTCTCTCTCTCTCTCTCTCTCTCTCTCTCTCTCTCTCTCTCTCTCTCTCTCTCTCTCTCTCTCTCTCAGCTGGGTTGAGATGCTCTGAGTCTGAAATATGACTTATAAAAGGCTTTATAGAGCATTCACAAAGTCATCATTGGCATTTCATAAACACTTTACAAATCATTTATAAGTTAAACATTGTCTCAAGTAGTTAGGGGGAAGGTTTCAAATTGAAAATGTGCTTTGCGCCAACAATTGTACTTGCTATGGTGTGAGTAGCTAGGTAGAGAAAAAGAGTAGCTGGGTCAGAGAGAAGTGTGGGGGGAGAGAAGAGGAGCTGGCATGGTGTCCTCTCCAGTATTTGTATGCACTTCTCTGTTAAAACAAGACTAAATTAATGAGGCATTTTGAACTCTCACTAGGGTGGGAACCACTTTCACTTGACATATTTCTGCTTATAAAAAGCCATGCATTGCAGCATGATTGCACACTTTCTTTGGTGGCATGGTGTTATACTACTGCATGTTTTGTTTCCTCCAAGCCATTTGAAATTGAAAAAATTATAGTTGAGCTGTTCACTATGTTAGAGAACCTCCCAGAGGAAGTTGCACCACTATTTCAACGTAATTTCCTGTCGTAGAGGAAATGCTCGTTTAGGTTCCAGCGCCAAAGAATAACGAAGGCTACTTATACATATTCACAAATTGGATGTGGGAATATCCACATGGATTAATAAACATCAACAAATAGGGCACTGCTAACCTCTTGTTAACTTTATCTATCTAGCTAATGTTATGTTGTTGCAGTTTTTTTTACTATACTGTATTCAAAAGATTAGCCAGGTGGATGGTTCTGGAAATGGATTTATCATAAGCATTGATTTAGGGAAAAGTTTGCCACAGATGGAAACAACTGGCATATCTTTGACTTAGCCATCTATTGTCATCTCAAAAGTGTTGGTATCTTCCATAAATTGCGTCAGAGAATCCGCCATAAAAATAGTTTGAAAGAATAAGATGAAGCTCCAGTAATATGGACAACTATTGAAAGAACTGTTCATTGTAATGGACACAGTGCAACATTTGGTAGGTAGGCAGGCTTAGCTGGCAGGCTTCGGCTGTGGAACAAATCAAATTGTATCAGTCACATGCGCCGAATACAACAGGTGTAAACCCCACAGTGAAATGCTTACTTACGAGCCCCTAACCAACAGTGCAGTTTCCAAAAATATGGATAAGAATAAGAGATAAAAGTAACAAGTAATTAAAGAGCAGCAGTAAGAAATAACAATATACACAGGGGGGTGCCGGTACAGAGTCAATGTGCGTGGGCACCGACTAGTTGAGGTAGTATGTACATGTAGCTAGAGGTAATTAATGTGACTATGAATAGATGACAAGAGAGTGGCAGTGGTATGGAGGGGGGGGGGGGGGGGGGGGGCAATGCAAATAGTCTGGGTAGCCATTTGACTAGATGTTCAGGAGTCTTATGGCTTGGGGGTAGAAGCTGTTTAGAAGCCTCTTGGACCAAGACTTGGCGCTCCGGTACCGCTTGCAGTGCGTTAGCAGAGAGAACAGTCTATGACTAGGGTGACTGGAGTCTTTGACAATTTTTAGGGCCTTCCTCTGACACAGCCTGGCATAGAGGTCCTGGATGGCAGGAAGCTTGGCCCCAGTGATGTACTGGGCCGTTCGCACTACCCTCTGTAGTGCCTTGCGGTCAGAGGCCGAGCAGTTGCCATACCAGGCAGTGATGCAACCAGTTAGGATGCTCTCGATGATGCAGCTGTAGAACCTTTTGAGGATCTGAAGACCCATGCCAAATCTTTTCAGTCTCCTGAGGGGAATAGGTTTTGTCGTTCCTGCTTCACGACTGTCATGGTGTGCTTGGACCATGTTAGTTTGTTGGTGATGTCGACACCAAGGAACTTGAAGCTCTCAACCTGCTCCACTGCAGCCCCGTCGATGAGAATGGGGGCGTGCTCGGTCTACTTTTTCCTGTAGTCCACAATCATCTCCTTTGTCTTGATCACGTTGAGGGAGAGGTTGTTGTCCTGGCACCACACGGCCAGGTCTCTGACCTCCTCCCTATAGGCTGTCTCGTTGTTGTCAGTGATCAGGCCTACCACTGTTGGGTCATCGGCAAATGTAATGATGGTGTTGGAGTTGTGCCTGGCCGCGCAGTCATGAGTGAACAGTGGGTACAGGAAGGGGCTGAGCACGCACCCCCGAGGTGCCCGTGTTGAGGATCAGCATGGCGGATGTGTTGTTACCTACCCTTACTACCAGGGGGTGGCCCGTCAGGAAGTCCAGGATCCAGTTGCAGAGGGAGGTGTTTAGTTCCAGGGTTCTTAGCTTATTGATGAGCTTTGAGGGCACTGTGGTGTTGAACGCTGAGCTGTAGTAAATGAATAGCATTCTCACATAGGTGTTCCTTTTGTCCAGGTGGGGAAGGGCAGTGTGGAGTGCAATTGAGACTGCATCATCTGTGGATCTGTTGGGGCGGTATGCAAATTGGAGTGGTCCTAGGGTTTCTGGGATGATTGTGTTGATTTGAGCCATGATCAGCCTTTCAAGGCACTTCATGGCTACAGACGTGAGTGCTACGGGTCGGTAGTCATTTAGGCAGGTTACCTTAGTGTTCATGGGCACAGGCACAATGGTGGTCTGCTTAAAACATGTTGGTATTACAGACTCGGACAGGGAGAGGTTGAAAATGTCAGTGAAGACACTTGCCAGTTGGTCCGCGCATGCTTTAAGTACACGTCCTGGTAATCCATCTGGCCCAGTGGCTTTGTGAATGTTGACCTGTTTAAAGGTTTTGTTTACATCCGCTACCGAGTGCGTTATCACACAGTCATCCAGAACACCTGGTGCTCTCGTGCATGCTTCAGTGTTACTTGCCTCGAAGCGAGCATAAAAGGCATTTTGCTCGTCTGGTTGGCTCGCGTCACTGGGCAGCTCGCATCTGGGTTTCCCTTTGTAGTCCGTAATAGTTTTCAAGCCCTGCCACATCCAACGAGCGTCAGAGCTGGTGTAGTAGGATTCAATCTAAATCCTGTATTGACACTTTGCTTGTTTGATGGTTCATCTGAGGGCATAGCGGGATTTCTTATAAGTGTCCGGATTAGTCTCCCACTCCTTGAAAGCGGCAGCTCTAGCCTTTAGCTCAATGCGGATGTTGCCTGTAATCCATGGCTTCTGGTTGGGATATGTACGTACAGTCACTGTGGAAACGACGTTGTCGATGCACTTATTGATGAAGCCGATGACTGAGGTGGTGTACTCCTCAATGCCATTGGATGAATCCCGGAACATATCCAGTCTGTGCTAGCAAAACAGTCCTGTAGTGTAGCATCCGCGTCATCTGACCACTTCCGTATTGAGCGAGTCACTGGTACTTCCTACTTTAGTTTTTGCTTGTAAGCAGGAATTAGGAGGATAGAATTATGGTCAGATTTGCCAAATGGAGGGCGGGGGAGAGCTTTGTATGCATCTCTGTGTGTGGAGTAAAGGTGGTCTAGGAGTTTTTTTTCTTTGGTTGCATATGTGACATGCTGGTAAAAATTTGGTAAAACTGATTTAAGTTTGCCTGCATTAAAGTCCACGGCCACTAGGAGCGCCGCTTCTGGGTGACCATTTTCTTATTTTCTTATAGAGTTGGTTGAGACCGGTCTTAGTGCCAGCTTCGTTCTGTGGTGGTAAATAGACGGCTAAGAATAATATAGATGAGAATTCTCTTAGTAGATAGTGTGGTCTACAGCTTATCATAAGGTACTCTACCTCAGGCGAGCAATACCTCAACCTCTTTAATATTAGACATTGCGCACCAGCTGTTATTGACAACCAGACACACACCCCCACCCCTCGTCTTAACAGAGGTAGCGTCTCTGTTCTGCCGGTGCATGGAAAATCCCACTAGCTCTATATTGTCCATATCGTCGTTCAGCCACGTCTCGGTGAAACATAAAATGTTACAGTTTTTGATGTCCCAGTGGTAGGATCATCTTAATCGTAGGTCATCAATTTTATTTTCCAATGATTGCACGTTAGCAAGAAGAACGGATGGTAGTGGGAGTTTACTCGCTTGCCTACGGATTCTCCGAAGGCTGCCCGATCTGCGGCCCCTTTTCCCGCGTCTTTTCTTCACGCAAAAGGCGGGGGTCTGGGCCTGTTCCAGTGAAAGCAGGATATCCTACTCGTTAATAGAAAAAGTTTCTTCCAGTCTGCTATGAATAATCGCTGTTCGGATGTCCAGAAGTTATTTCCGGTCATAAAAGACGGTAGCAGCAACATTATGTACACAATAAGTAAAAAAATAAGTTACACACAACGCAAAAAAACGAACAGAATAGCACAATTGGTTGGGAGAATGTAAAACGTCAGCCATGTTCTTCGGCGCCATCTTATGGCTAACTTTGCAGCTGTGTATGATTAATAAACAATGCCATGCTGCTGGATGGTAAAATTCAGATAAAACCCAGCCCTGAAACGAAACGTAGGCTGAAGATAATTTGTACGTCATATCATAGGAAAATACACCGCATTCACATGCGAAGTTCGGATTATATCAAATATATCATACTTTGACTAAAACAATGACTTATGGACTTAAATCGTTGTGCAACATCATGGGTAAGCTCTGGCCATCGTTTTTCAGCTAAAGAAAGTGGATTTCTACTGGTGTGAGCAATTAATGTCAAGGATGGTCTGGTGTCAAAGCACGTTTCCATATCTGCAACAGTGATCAGCTGAGCAGGGCCTGTTATGACCTCATGTCATGCTGTATGAGGTCATAAGAACAGAGACCCTATCAGAGGACAACTAATAATGTACACACAATCGGCAGAAACACACTCAGTAACATTTAAACTATCTACTAACCCTAGCCATAAACCTAACCGTAACCCTTACCCTAACCTTAACCATTACCATAACCTTAACCCTTACCATAACCTTAACCCTTACCCTTCTAGGTTCTGACTGAGAGCAAGGGTTCTAACTGCGAGCAAGGGTTCTGACTGACAGAAAGGGTTCTGGACTAAAAAAAAGGGTTCTAACTGAGAGCAAGGGTTCTAACATAGAGAAAAGGTTCTAACTGAGAGAAAAGGTTCTAACTGAGAGCAAGGGTTCTGACTGAAAGCAAGGGTTCTGACTGAAAGCAAGGGTTCTGACTGAAAGCAAGGGTTCTGACTGAAAGCAAGGGTTCTGACTGAGAGAAAGGGTTCTAACAGAGCAAGGGTTCTGACTGAAAGAAATGGTTCTGACTGAAAGAAAGGATTTTAACTGAGAGCAAGAGTTCTAACTGAGAGCAAGGGTTCTAACAGAGCAAGGGTTCTGACTGAGAGCAAGGGTTCTGACTGAGAGCAAGGGTTCTGACTGAGAGCAAGGGTTCTGACTGAGAGCAAGGGTTTTGACTGAGAGCAAGGGTTTTGACTGAGAGCAAGGGTTCTAACTGAGAGCAAGGGTTCTGACTGAAAGAAAGGGTTCTGACTGAGAGCAAGGGTTTTGACTGAGAGCAAGGGTTTTGACTGAGAGCAAGGGTTCTAACTGAGAGCAAGGGTTCTGACTGAGAGCAAGGGTTCTGACTGAAAGAAAGGGTTCTGACTGAGAGAAAGGGTTCTGACTGAAAGAAAGGGTTCTGACTGAGAGAAAGGGTTCTGACTGAGAGAAAGGGTTCTAACAGAGCAAGGGTTCTAACAGAGCAAGGGTTCTGACTGAGAGCAAGGGTTCTGACTGAAAGAAAGGGTTCTGACTGAGAGCAAGGGTTCTGACTGAGAGCAAAGGTTCTAACTGAGAGCAAGGGTTCTGACTGAAAGAAAGGGTTCTGACTGAAAGAAAGGGTTCTGACTGAGAGAAAGGGTTCTAACTGAGAGCAAGGGTTCTGACTGAAAGAAAGGGTTCTGACTGAGAGAAAGGGTTCTGACTGAGAGAAAGGGTTCTGACTGAGAGAAAGGGTTCTGACTGAGAGAAAGGGTTCTGACTGAGAGCAAGGTGCCTGTCACACCCTCTGTATCTCCCAGCTCTATTGATCCACAGATATTGCCTGGGCCTATACTCGATGCGCTGTAGACAATTCCACTATTGTTGTCATGTATGGCACAACAACCAACGATCCAAAGGTTTCCTACAGCACATTCAGTATGGGACCAAGCTACCAGCTAAGGATGGAGTATGAAGTATGGCATTTGGAGTATGGGCTGCTACTCTAACTGGTTGTTAATGGTGAGGTCTGACCTGACCCTGAGAGGGGACTGAAAACTGAAGGACTGAAGGTGTATGTCATTACTACCAGGCCTCTCATTAGTCCTCACTGCTATAAAGCAGACTGCCGTTATTCTGCCACAACCTGACTGCAGCCCATAACTCTCCCCAGCTCCCCAGCACCCCAGCAGAGCACCCATGCCCTATCCCTGCCTTACCCCCTCCTTATGGATTACTAAATGGACCCTGTTGGGCTTTGGTGTATCCTTTAAAGGAGGATATGTACTGCAACACATCTTCTCCTGTTTTCTAACCTTTTATGTAACTCCTGTCCTGACACAGGACAATACACATTTCAGCTTAAGAGTATAACAGAGTAACTGGTTATTGTTGTGTATAGTTAGGGCATTTTAAACTCAGAGGAAAGACTACTACTACAAACTAATTGCCTTTCTTTCATTTCAAATAAACAATCCCACCATTATTAATGCATTTTATCTGGTAAGAGGATAGCGATATAATTTACTGCCTACATGAAGAGGCCATAGTTCCATGAGAGAGCAGACAATGGACCTATTTAACATTCTAGACACATTTATAAAAATACCTTAAAAGGACAGAGGGAGAGAGTGATGGAGAGAGGGATGGAGAGAAAGAGAAAGATAGATAGATAGATAGATAGATAGATAGATAGATAGATAGATAGATAGATAGATAGATAGATAGATAGGGAAGCTTGATGGTGATTTGCTCCAGCCTCAAGTAACTCCAGATAACAATCACTGTCTGCACCTAGGACCTGGGTAAACCCATTTTGAACTTTAAAATAGCCTATTTTTCGAATGCAATTTTCAGCTTGGTTTCATTCATCAGTAAAAACACACATGTTAGAAGAAAAACAAGCTTGTCAACTTGATACACATGTCAAGTAAAACATAGCTAACATTAAAATGAAAATGGCAAAGGTGAACAAATTAACATCCACACCAATGAAACGGTCTCTTTAGAACTAAAATACAGCTCCGGACCAGAGCTAAACAATTTAATCACACAAGTAGCAGGTGGTTTGTCGCCCTCTTTGGAAAACGCTTAAGAGGGTGTCGAGTTCAATATCACCACACAGACTGACATCTGCGACCAGGAAAATAAAGTGACCTAACGATGGAAAAAACAAACAGCCTGAAATCACAATTTCTCCACGCACCAGTCGGTCCCGCACTCGCTCCAACGAATATCCTTCCATGATTCCCATGCATTTACGCATATGTGGTAGATGTCAATTGTACTATCCAACTATCTAATCAAATAAACATTTGACTTTGTAGGTATTTAACATCTCTTTCGTTGACAGTGCTTTCTTGGTATACATTCTTTGAAATCTCTGCATTTCAAATTAGAAGAGGAATATATTTTATTCGTTTTTTGCGCCTAAGTGGATAAATGCTTTAGAAACACAAACATGCATACAGAAAAATAACACAGCTATACAATTTGTACTGAATGTAATTAACGTTTGATTGTTTATTACCAATAACTTTATTATTATTGTTATTGCTATTATTATTAATATTATTGGTATATTACTAATATTGTCATTATTATGACCACCATTATCATTCGTTGTAGTAATAAATTACAATTATTATGTAGAAGAAGTAGGATTAGCATTTATGTCAGAGTTAGATAGATAGAAATATAAACTAATATAGGTTGGATTACAAGTCAAAGGACTTGGCACATTTGGCACAAAGTCAAATGATCATTACAGAGCGCAGCTGAAGGGAGTCCAATTCATGCCGCGCAGGAGTTTGAACATGACTGCAATAACTAGGCTGCAATTACTGACATATTATATAGGCTACATCGACATTGTTTGCTTGTGTGTGGTAATTTCAAACATTAAACTTTGCTGTAAGCAAAACAAACATTAAACATAGATTATTATAGAATTAGCCAACAAAACAATTGTGTTTATTTTAATCTTACCTTCACCGACTCCGACAACCTTCCCAATCATGGACGTGTGTGTGAGCAGAAAAATATCAACCTTATAAGACCAAAAAAATCTAAATGCAATGGCACTTCATTCCTTTGAAATATTTCTCTGGATTCCTCTCTTACATACACTGGCATACTTGCGCAATCTTAATTTTAATTAAAAATATGCAGCCAAAGTTTTCTGAAAAACTTCCAGATAGACAGATAAGAGTTCCATACAGAACTTCACTTGATCATGGGATTCTCTGTATGTTCCACAATGGATGCGCCCGAGATGCGTTATGGTCCGCGTCACAGGTATCGTTCTCATTGAATAGAAATAGTCTCCCTCTTTCTTCACTGAAAACTGCAGATGTTAGTGTTAAATTGTAGCTCCAAATACAGATGTGAGTTGGCTCACGTTTTTTAAAGCCTGGGGTGGTGTCAAATTCCACCGTCTATCACATGATCCCAGCCCACAATAGCCTACACAGGTTGCTTTCTGTGAAATGACACTCAATTTACAAACGCTCATGATTAGGCCTACTTACTATTTCGGTTCCTTATTTTAATCTCTACATTAACTTGATTCCGTATCTCGTTCTTTTACGTCCAAAGTTGACCCGGTTCAGTTAGAATGGGTGGCGCGTCCCATTTGGATTCCAAAGGATCGCGCGCGAGCGGCGGTGTCTATTAACTGCGCATGTTAAACGAGCACTTGAAGGCAACCTATAGGAGAGAGCTGTACACCCATTTTATGAGCGTCAAATGCAACCACACTGCTGGTATTAACTTTACACACTGCACTGCAGTACTTGTATAATGTGTTATCTCATGAAAACAACGAAACCGACAAATGACCCATGACAATCATAATTTGACATCTAGTAACATGTAGAATTGTTGTAGAATTGTCTTCTCGTTTTGCCTGTTGAATGACCCTTGTGATCGTTTATCATATCAGTAGCCTACTTGCTTGACATAATAAACTTAAACAAAGGGACTTTGTTTTAAAATAGGTTGAATTTCAAGTGTTTATTTTTTATTTTTACAATCCATACACAATTACTTGATGCCTAATCAATACCCACACTTTTCTATGTGACCACAATTGGCCCAATGCTTGTTTCTGAGATAAGGCCATTCAAACCACCAGTCACACACTTAACAATTGATAAAACAAACCTCAGTAATGAGCCAGGTTACGTCCCAAATGGCATCCTATTGCATATATAGTGCACTATGGGCCCTGGCCAAAAATAGTGCACTAAATAGGGAATAGGGTGGCATTTGGGATGGAAGCTTTCATGACCAAACTTCCCGCAAGCGACTGGGGTGCAATCTGAATCTCAAGCTTTAGAGGTGTTATCAAGATTGGCCTGGAATCCAACCCACCCGACTGGCTACAAGGCCAGGGCCAGCCAGCTCTGAACTCTACATGTCTGTCCCAAATGGCACCCTATTTCCTATGTTTTGCACTACTTTTAACCAGAACCCATAGGTCTCTGATCAAAAGTAGTGCACTATATAGGGAATAGGAGGCTAAGGGGGCCATTTGGAACACAAACTAAACCTCTTTTCCAGATTGTGGATCTCTTCTCCACCTCAGGAGCACGAAGCCATAGCATCTTCAGCCCAGGCCGGTGCCAAACAGCAGATTAAAGCCCCACAGAGGGTTGCCTTCTTTGGGCAGCGATGGATGCTGACTGGCTCACTGGGTGCTGCTGGTGCTTGACCCAGCCACACTCCGCTGGCCGAGCTTTGGCCAGCCTGGGAGGCTGCCTGACAGGGTGAGACCAGCCAACGTGCCAGCCTGCCTGGAGCTAGGGCATGGAGACAGGACAGGAGGCTGACTGGGGCACTGGGGCAGGAGACAGAATGGCTCACAGGGGCACTGAGGAGTGACTCCAGGCCACGCTGCTGACTCTGAGGCCAGGTCTTTATTCAGCATTGCTCAGAGAACAGCATCAGCATGACCAAAACAACCTCTTAAGCCAAAAATGTATAAAGCCTGAATTGTATTCAGTATCCTCACTGTGTGGTTGGTTATGGGTCACATGTGACTGTGGAGGGGTTGGACAGGGGCAGCAGGCAGTCCTGGACTGTGAGTCTTAGACTAGTGTTGTGGTCTATAGAGCCATGAGCAGCTAGTTGACCCCTGCAGCAGTCCTGGACTGTGACCAGTGAGTAGTGTTGTGGTCTGAAGACCTGGCAGCAGCTCTGGGCCTTTTGTCATTTGGGCAAAAGTCTATTCTCCACCCTCTCTCCTTCGTCTTCTCTCCTCCGTGACCCAGAAACCGATAAGTGTTCAAGGAGATGCCATTTCATTAGTAGGCAAACGGAAGAGCGTCCTCCCCTGCTTTATAGCCACCTTTCATCGAGGATATTCATGTGTATCTTATCTGAGTCCTTCGTGGAAACGTTTTGAAATCTGCCACACGCCCTTGGAATCAGCTTTTGTTTTGTCGGAGGAGAAAAGCATGCACACGTTTAAAAACAATAAAATGTTTTGTGAAACTAACTTAAATGATTTTGTTCACTTTACACATTTATTTTGGGATCCATCCTGTAAACGTAATTTGCCTGATGTGGAGAAGGAGTCTCATTTCATACAAACGCATTCTCATCCACATTCCCTTTCCTAGCCGCCTAGCCGCCTATCCTCCATTACCTTTGACCTTTTTCAAAAGGAGGCGAGAGAGGACAGAAGACAACGGAGTTTAGCAAATCCAATTGAGAAAAGGCCCTGTGACTGGTGTGGTCCAAAGGCATGAGAATCGAGTTCAAATCAAATCAAATCAAATCACATTTTATTAGTCACATGCGCCGAATACAACGGGTGTAGACCTTACAGTGAAATTCTTACTTACGAGCCCCTAACCAACAATGCAGTTTTAAAAAATAAAATTAAAAAATAAAATACAGATAAGAATAAGAAATAAAAGTAACAAGCAATTAAAGAGCAGCAGTAAAATAACAATAGCGAGACTATATACAGGGGGTTACCGGTACAGAGTCAATGTGCGGGGGCACCGGTTAGTTGAGGTAATATGTACATGTGGGTAGAGTTATTAAAGTGACTATGCATAGATGATAACAACAGAGAGTAGCAGCAGTGTAATGGGGGGGAGGGAGTTGACCTCTGGACTGTTCTTGTGTAGTGGTTTAGAGGTATGAGGACCTAGTTGACATCTGGACTGTTCTTGTGTAGTGGTTTAGAGGTATGAGGACCTAGTTGACATCTGGACTGTTCTTGTGTAGTGGTTTAGAAGATTGAGTACCTAGTTGACCTCTGGACTGTTCTTGTGTAGTGGTTTAGAGGTATGAGGACCTAGTTGACATCTGGACTGTTCTTGGGTAGTGATTTAGAGGTATGAGGATCTAGTTTACCTCTAGACTGTTCTTGTGTAGTGGTTTAGAGGTATGAGGACATAGTTGACCTCTGGACTGTTCTTGTGTAGTGGTTTAGAGGTATGAGGACCTACACTGAGTGTACAAAACATGAGGAACACCTTCCTAATATTTAGTGGCACCCCCTTTCGCCCTCAAAACAGCCTCAATTCATTGGGGCATGGATTATAAGGTGTCGAAAGCGTTCCACATGGATGCTGGCCCATGTTGATTCCAAAGATTCCCACATTTGTGTCAAGTTGGCTGGATGTCCTTTGAGTGGTGGACCATTCTTGATATACACAGGAATATATACACAGCAACTATGAGGACCTAGTTGACCTCTGGACTGTTCTTGGGTAGTGGTTTAGAGGTGTGAGAACCTAGTTGACCTCTGGACTGTTCTTGGATAGTGGCTTAGAGGTATGAAGACCTAGTTGACCTCTGCTCATAGGGAGATAATTAATGACGGCCTCCAGCAATGATGACACTCCTAAAAGTCCTAAAAGCCAGCCAGGCACCCAGGAGGCCATACTGGCACGCACTGACCCATAGCAGGGAGCCTTGTCCTGCCCAGCCCACACAGGCCCTCCCTGCTCTGGCCTGGCCCAGGCACTAAGCAAACATGGGCCCACCTGCTCCGTCTCTGGAGTTTCAGACATTCAGCTAGACCACCTCCCATCCACCTTCATCAGAAGTTCAGATCTCCCTCCCAACATTTCCCAAGCCTCTCTCTGCTCCTATAGCCTCCTACTGTAAGAGCAACCGGCTGATTAAATTCACATGTTCTAACACGGACCAATGACCATTAATTAATGTTCTCAGTGCTTTCCAGGCCATAAAACACAAGTGGACTTCCCTATGGATACAATTAACCTTCCCTCCCTCTCTACAGAAATGATGGCTGAACCCTTCAAAAGGAATTGATGACCGAAATAATTTTATTCCAAATAGCCATTTAAACTCAATTTGGCCTCTGTCAGAGTGATGTATTTTCAGGCGTATGGAATTCAGCTGGAACAACACAGAGCTCATAGACTGTCCCAAATGGAACCATATTCCCTACATAGTGCCCTATTTTTGGCCAAGCCCTAGTCAAAAGTAGTGCACTATACCGGAAATAGGGTGCCATTTGGGACACATTGATTGACTCTGGATGGATAGCAGGAGGGGAATAGGATCCCGACCGGGTGTGTGTGCACAAACACAGACCTGGGTTTCTATTTAAATGGGGAGATAGTTATTTGATGTCGTTTTTTTTAAAGCTAGTTTTCATTTAAAAAAAATGTGTTGTTTGTTTTTAGACCTTTCCCCGATCCTGATCCAGAGTGCTTTTTCATCCCTTTAAGACCAAGGGAACTATTGCAAAACAGCAGAGACATATTGATCTTGAAGCAGGGACTGTTTGTTTCGAGCATGTTGAGCACAGTGCCACACTGCTAACCCACACATGTATCTTTAGTCATGGCCAATTAAAACTGAGGAGAAGAGAACGATTTTAAATCCTGATAGAGAGGTCACAGTAGCAGTATTAATAGGTTGATGACACATATCTAATATAACAAAGCTTGATATTTACCGATCATCCCTCCACTCCAAAATGACCACACTCTTTGCATCTAAAACACAACATGACACTGGAATTAACCTGTGGCTAAGGTACTTAGTGTCAAGCCCCCTGCAGTGCCAAGCATGTGTCCATCCACATATCCCAGCATGGTTTCTCTCTATGAAGAAACGTGTAATCTTGGCATCTGAGTAAGGCTCACAATGGCACTGGAGGACTACATGTAGAGCTTTATCAAATGTGGCCTCTTGGCCTGTTCCTGTGGTGAGGTGGGGTTAGAGGTGAGGGGTTAGAGTCTCTGGGTGGCCAGGCATGCCCCCCCTGGATCTCCTGCTGCTAAAGCTTCCAGGTTCTTCAGCTCTCCTGCTGATTCACAGCATCCTGGTCTTGTGAAGGAGTTGGTGATCAGAGGATTTCTCCCAGGCATGGGTGGTTGAGAGCCTGTTCATTATTCATATATACCGTTTCGCATTGCTTGCATTATAACAGCATGCCCTTGTAAAATACTGTGGGTTAAGTACAGAACCCAGCAAGCACAAACAAACACACTGTATGCCTATTACTCACATTGCTGGAGTGAGGAGAGAGAAAGAGGAGCGTGAGAGAAGTCTTTGTGAAAAGGCATGATGGACAGGAACTCTCTCTCTCCTAGATGTAGCCTAGTGATTCCACTCCACTGAGCTAGGAACACAGTGAGCCACTTCATCTATTTCTGGAGAGCATACTAAATGTGAAGATATCTCTAAAGCACCTGGCAACCTGAGAAAACAAGCAGTAGATCAGCGTGGCAAAAGAGGATCGCTGAACAAACCTGGTCCACATTACACATACACCACTAATGAGTATCTATCAGATCTTCCTTCAGTGATTACATGCATCACTTGTTCTAGAACACATCATGTTCTAGAATCTATTCTGTCAGTTCCTGAAGTATAATACAAATTGTAATCGGAAAACAGAATGTTATTTCTCATGGCGGCTATATAACAGCAATGGGAGTACAGACGTGTAGTGACCAGACCACCTGTTTCTCTGTCTGTCTTCTGTCCCTATTGCAGATGTGAACTGGGCATGTGTGTGTCTACGCTCATGGGTCTCTTAAAATCCCCTTGTGGTTTGCTGTGGGCCTGCTGGGTCTGCTAACGTAAACACTCTTCTCTGGAACACAACTGAGTGAGTGCTGGCTTTGGGATGCTGATGTTTCACAGAGTAAAATGTGTAATAACATTAATTCAATAAACATTGTACCTGGGGAGTGAGAAGGAGCACGCCTCCTCTTAGGCTGTAGAAGGGACAAGGAGACCCAAGATGACATGAAAAACCACAGCTGTGAGATGACATAAAGAAGGGGACTAGAAAATAAACCTCTCCAGCATCCCAGCCTCAGTCCCAAACATTTCCCATGCATGCATCGGGGACAGGGAGAGAGAGAGCGATATGGAGAGAAAGAGAGAGGAGGGAGATAGAGGGAGGCAGAGAAAAGGAAAAAGGAGCAACATGTTTTCCATCTGCAAGTGTTCCCACGTCTCCCATTTTTGAGTAAACTTTTTTTTGGTCAGCGTTGTAGCAGCCATGGGTATATCCAGTGCAGATGCAGTGTCAGTTAAAATAAAAGGGTGTGGAACCTGAGACTGCACAGACACACTCCACTGGAGAACAGTGCAGGGGCAGACCAAAACCCTGCCTCACTCAGGGTTTAATTAAAACAAAATGATGGGAACCACCGACAAGAACCAGGGCTCGTATTTCAGGTCAGACAGAAGAAGGAATCAAAAGAAGATCAAAAGACTTGGGAGCAGCAGCAGAACCCCGTCTGGCCTGCTGCTGCTGGTGGTATGTGAGAGCTGTCCCCCGGTGTCCCCTCCCCAGCTCAGACCAGAGGCCACCTACATAGAGTAGAGAAGAGCAGACCACCTGTCTGTGTGCACTCTACCAAGCCCCAGCACCCCACCCCAGAACACATGTGCACACACATGCACGCACGCACGCACGCACACAGTGACAGACCATGTCCAGGTCAAGGATCCAGCTCTTTAAATAGTGTACACCTGCCTGTTGTGTCCATAGCAGAGCTGTCTGTGATCTCACACACTTTCTAAATCTGGGTACTATTTACAGCAGATGCTACAAGCATATTAAAACCATTGGAAGATCTGGCTGCCAGCATTCTTAGAGAGTTGTATGCTGTTGTTGGGTTGTTGTCTAGTACTGTAGCTGCTGGTTTGGATTCTAGTTTAGTTTTTTGGTTGTCTATATTGAGTCCATATATTTTCAAGATAAATCTACAGTATATTGGTGTGGAGATCATCAAATCTAAATGTATCTAATCTATTCTAATCTAAGATCACTAGTCTTCTTTTATGACCATTACAGTAAACCACTAACGAGAAATCATATATTTTATTGTAGTATTGTAGTTACCATGGTGTTTCTGAATAGAAAACAACACAGCAGACCTTGTGTGTGATTTATCTGATCATCTACTGTCTAGGACAGGGCTCTCCAACCCTGTTCCTGGAGAGCTACCCTCCTTTAGGTTTTGCAGGAGGGTGCCTCTCCAGGAACAGGGTTGGCATTAAAACCCACAGGAGGGTGGCTCTCCAGGAACAGGGTTGGAGTTAAAACCTACAGGAGGGTCGCTCTCCAGGAACAGGGTTGGCATTCAAACCTACAGGAGGGTGGCTCTCCAGGAACAGGGTTGGCATTCAAACCTACAGGAGGGTGGCTCTCCAGAAACAGGGTTGGAGTTAAAACCTACAGGAGGGTGGGTTCTCCAGGAACACGGTGGGAGTGAAAACCTACAGGAGGGTAGCACTCTAAGAACAAGGTTGGAGTAAAAACCTACAGGAGGGTGGGCTCTCCGGGAACAGGGCTGGAGTAAAAACCTACAGGATGGTAGCTCTCCGGGAACAGGGCTGGAGTAAAAACCTACAGGACGGTAGCTCTCCAGGAACAGGGTTGGAGTTAAAACCTACAGGATGGTAGCTCTCCAGGAACAGGGTTGGCGTTAAAACCTTCTGGAGGTTCACTCTCCAGGAACAGGGTTAGAGTGAAAACCTACAGGAGGGTAGCTCTCCAGGAACAGGGTGGGAGTGAAAACCTACAGGAGGGTAGCACTCTAAGAACAGGGTTGTAGTGAAAACCTACAGGAGGGTAGCACTCTAAGAACAGGGCTGGAGTGAAAACCTACAGGAGGGTGGGCTCTCCGGGAACAGGGCTGGAGTAAAAATCTACAGGAGGGTGGGCTCTCCGGGAACAGGGCTGGAGTAAAAACCTACAGGAGGGTGGGCTCTCCGGAAACAGAGCTGGAGTAAAAACCTACAGGGGGGTGGGCTCTCCGGGAACAGGGCTGGAGTAAAAACCTACAGGAGGGTGGGCTCTCCGGGAACAGGGCTGGAGTAAAAACCTACAGGGGGGTGGGCTCTCCGGGAACAGGGCTGCAGTAAAAACCTATAGGAGGGTGGGCTCTCCGGGAACAGGGCTGGAGTAAAAACCTACAGGACTGTAGCTCTCCAGGAACAGAGTTGGAGTGAAAACCTACAGGACGGTAGCTCTCCAGGAACATGGCTGGAGTAAAAACCTACAGGAGTGTGGGCTCTCCGGGAACAGGGCTGGAGTAAAAACCTACAGGACGGTAGCTCTCCAGGAACATGGCTGGAGTAAAAACCTACAGGAGGGTGGGCTCTCCGGGAACAGGGCTGGAGTAAAAACCTACAGGAGGGTGGGCTCTCCGGGAACAGGGCTGGAGTAAAAACCTACAGGACGGTAGCTCTCCAGGAACATGGCTGGAGTAAAAACCTACAGGAGGGTGGGCTCTCCGGGAACAGGGCTGGAGTAAAAACCTACAGGAGGGTGGGCTCTCCGGGAACAGGGCTGGAGTAAAAACCTACAGGAGGGTGGGCTCTCCGGGAACAGGGCTGGAGTAAAAACCTACAGGAGGGTGGGCTCTCCGGGAACAGGGCTGGAGTAAAAACCTACAGGGGGGTGGGCTCTCCGGGAACAGGGCTGCAGTAAAAACCTATAGGAGGGTGGGCTCTCCGGGAACAGGGCTGGAGTAAAAACCTACAGGAGGGTGGGCTCTCCGGGAACAGGGTTGGAGTTAAAACCTACAGGATGGTAGCTCTCCGGGAACAGGGCTGGAGTAAAAACCTACAGGAGGGTGGGCTCTCCGGGAACAGGGCTGGAGTTAAAACCTACAGGATGGTAGCTCTCCGGGAACAGGGCTGCAGTAAAAACCTACAGGAGGGTGGGCTCTCCGGGAACAGGGTTGGAGAGTACTGATCTAGGACATCCATTCTGCTTCAAAGTAAAAGAGAAGAAAACACAAACGTGGTCCACTAAACACAGCTTATAACATGTTCTGAAGTAGAGTGCAATGTTTTTAAGATCTCATAACATTTATTAGCAGAATAATTGCGATATGTTGGCGCTAGGATCCTTTAGCCAAACAGTGTCCATTACATGGTGCACACTATTAACAAGCCAATTTATACTGTAGCAGGCTCCAAATAATCTCATGAAAGCATACTCATAGCATGCATCACAAATGACAACCTATTCCTTATAGACTGTATGTAGTGCACTACTGTTGACCAGGGCCTATAGGGCATTGGTCAAAAATAGTGCACTATATAGGGAATAGGGTGCCATTTGGAACGCAAGCATAGGGACTGCATCCAAGCCAAGACAAGACAAGAATAGAAACCTCAGCCATAACTATACTGAACAAAAATATAAACACAACATGTAAAGTGTTTCATGAGCTGAAATAAAAGATCCCAGAAATGTTCCATATGCACAAAAAGCTTATTTCTCTAAAATGTTGTGAACAAATGTGTTTACATCCTTGTTAGAAACGTATTAAACATAATGACCATTCCACAGGTGCACCTTGTGGTGTTAACAATAAAAGGCCACTCTAAAATGTGCAGTTTTGTCACACAACACAATGCCACAGATGTCAAGTTTTGAGGGAGCGTGCAATTGCCATGCTGACTGCAGGAATGTCCACCAGAACTGTTGCCAGATAATTTGATGTTAATTTCTATACCATAAGCCGCAGACCACGTTTATTGCGCTGTGTGGGCGAGTGGTTTTCTGATGTCAACGTTGGTGGTGGTGGGGTTATGGTATGGGTAGGCATAAGCTACGGACAACGAACACAATTGTATTTTATCGATGGCAATTTGAATGCACAGAAATACTGTGACGAGATCCTGAGGCTCATTGTGAGGCCCATTTTTTTATGGTATCTCTGACCAACAGATGCATATCTGTATTCCCAGTCATATAAAATCCATAGATTAGGGCCTAATGAATTTATTTCAATTGTCTGATTTCCTCATACTCAGTAAACTCGGTAAAAATCTATCAAATTGTTGCATGTTGCGTTTACATTTTTGTTCAGTATACAATGCATTCGGAAAGTATTTAGACCCCTTGACTTTTTCCACATTTTGTTACATTACAGGCTTATTCTAAAATAATGACAAAGCGAAAACAGGTTTTTGGAAATTCTTGCAAATGTATTATAATAAAAAACAGAAATACCTTATTTACAGTATTCAGACTCTTTGCTATGAGAATCTAAATGGAAGAAGTTTGCAACACCTAAGATTCTTCCTAGAGCTGGCTGCCGGGCCAAACTGAGCAATAGGGGGAGAAGGGCCTTGGTCAGGGAGGTGCCCAAGAACCCGATGGTCCCTCTGACTGAACTCCAGAGTTCCTCTGTGGAGATGGGAGAATCTTCCAGAAGGACAACCATCTCTGCAGCACTCTACCAATCAGGCCTTTATGGTAGAGTGGCCAGACAGAAGCCACTCCTCAGTAAAAGGCACATGACAGCTCTGGTCTGATGAAACCAAGTTGAACTCTTTGGACTGAATGTCGAGCGTCAGGTCTAGAGAAAACCTGGCACCATCCCTACGGTGAAGCATGGTGGTGGCAGTATCATGCTGTGGGGATGTTTTTCAGTGGCAGGGACTGGGAGACTAGTCAGGATCGAGGGAAAGAGGAACGGAGCAAAGAACAGAGAGATCCTTGATGAAAACCTGCTCCAGAGCACTCAGGACCTCAGACTGGGGCGAAGGTTCACCTTCCAACAGGAAAATGACCCAGAGCACACAGCCAAGACAACGCAGGAGTGGCTTTGGGACAAGTCTCTGGATGTCCTTTGGATTTTAATTTATTATGGATCCCCATTAGCTGCTGCCAAAGCAGCTAACATTTCTGAAGATTTCTGAAGAGACCTGAAAATAGATGTGCTGCTACTCCAACCTGACAGAGCTTGAGAGGATCTGCAGAGAAGAATGGGAGAAACTCCCCAAATAAAGGTGTGTCAAGCTTGTAGCGTCACCCAAGAAGACTCGAGGCTGTAATCGCTGCCAAAGGTGCTTCAACAAAGTACTGAGTAAAGGGTCTGAATAGTTATGAAAATGTGATATTTCCGGGTTTTTTATATATACATTTGCACATTTCTAAAAACCTGTTTTTGCTTTGTCATTATGGGGTATTATGTGTAGATTGATGAGGGGGAAAAAACTATTTAATACATTTTAGAATAAGGCTGTAATGTAACAAAATGTAGAACAAGTCAAGGGGTCTGAATACTTTCTGAATGCACTGTATATGTAACGCCTATCCCTGACCCTATCCATATACTGTAGCTCAGGCTTGGACTCAAAACCAACCTTTTTATTAGCAGCAATAACCCTAGCTTTGGTCCAGGGCGTTACATGCCTTCTTTAAGACGCATGTAATGCTCTGGACCGACCAGAGCTACAATAATCCTGACATTGACCCCAGTCACTCTGCACCTTTGACAGTCTTCTAAGCGTGGACTCAAACTATAACCATAGCCTTAGAGCCAAGTCTGTAATGAGATAAACAGCCACACACTACATTGATTTCTCTATTCATGTGAAATCTTTGAAGTCTCTCTTTCATGACTCACAGCAGAAGAATGTCATATGAGGTGAAATCACTTTAATAAACTGAAGTCGTCTCTGTCTCAAACGGCACACATAGGGCTCTGGTCAAAAGCAGTGCACTATATAAGGAAAAGGGTGCCATTTGGGACGCAACCCTAGTGTTGTGTAAGGGTGGCCCTTGATAACTATTCTAGCCATTAAGGCAGCACTCCTAAGTCCAACAGAAGTGAACAGACATTCCTTTTGGAATAGCAAACTCCAGCTTTCAGCAGACTTCAGCCTCTCCCGGCTTCTCCTGTTTCTTTCTACAGAGGTGAGATAAATTGAGTCCCTGTTGGACTGGTGTTATGGTGCCACAGCTGTCTAACCTGTCTGAGCCACAGCTCTCTCTAACTAACCTGATCTAACTTGCAGACCAAATGGTTGGGTTGGACTCTCCCTCCTGGCTGAAGGCAATACAAGCTTGGTAACACCTCTGACTCATTACAAAAAAGGTATAGTTACAATGCAATAGTAACCATGGCAAAACAAATTTCCGCTTGCACACACACACACACACACACACACACACACACACACACACACACACACACACACACACACACACACACACACACACACACACACACACACACACACACACACACACACACACACACACACACACACACACACACACACACACCACACACCAGTGGTTAGTCTCAAAGAGTTAGGATGGTCAGTAATCTGTTCCCAGGATACTGTTCTGTTGTTGGCAGTCTCCAACGTGTGGAACATAGAACATTCCCTGTCCTTGACCTTTTCCCCACAAATATCCTGCAAGAACCCACCCAAGAAAGCAGCAGACCTGGGTTCAGATGCTATTCGAAACCATCTCAACTATTTTATCATGCTTGATTGATCTTCCCTGGCTTAATGGACCAATAGAATAGTCAAAAAATCTGCAAAACCTACCAAACTGGCACTCCAGGGAAGCTAGAGAAAACGCTGAAAGACTGAAAGATTTCTAATAGTATTTGAACCCAGCTCACAACACAATGATGACTCAGCCCCACCAGTTACATTGACCATGTTTACCAGCACTCTCTCATAAACACTGACTGTTTGTTGATGCCACTTAGTAGGACAAGAAAAGCTGAGATGATCTTTCTGATAAGGTGTATCCACTCCTGGAATACATGGATGGGTGGGTGGAAAACTTAGAAACACAAACATACACTGTATCTAAACAACATGGCATTAGAAAACAACACTGTTAGACATTGCTGTGTTGCAATATCAAATAGATGCTTTTTAAATGCAAAAAAAAAGTTTAGGGAAGACAACAGTAGTTATAATATTCAATTAAACATTAAAAACAGGAATATAAAAAACACGTTTCATTACCTCTCTCCAGTTGTATGCATTTCATAAAATGACAAGGGACAGCGTTATAATCTGCTTTATTTCATTTATCAAACCATCTTGATGCACGACGATCCATAGTGTAGTGACTGTATCAGTGGAGGCGGCTGAGCGGAGGACGGCTCATAATAATGGCTGAATGTCGATGGAATGGTATCAAGCATATGGTTTTCATGTGGTTGAAACAATCCCATTGACTCAATTCCAGCCATTATTATGAGCCGTTTCCCTCAGCCGCCTCCCCTGCTGTGTATGAGCGATGAGAAGTTCAGATCAAGTGCTTTGGCTTGTGCATATGAGTAGAAAATAAGATAATATGTGGCTGAACAGAGAACGGCGGTTAAGACACCATATATTATTGCTTAACAAAATACAATCCATTTTGACAAAAATGAACAAAGAAATAAAACAAGACATTTAAAATTGATAAACCTCAATTGTTTAAACAACAACTGACAGTAGTAAGTAGTAACACTGATTATGTTTGCAGGCCATGCAGACTTGAAATAAAGTATGCATCCCAAATGGCACCCTATTCCCTATATAGTGCACAATGTTTGACCAGAGCCCTATAGACAAATATAACAGCATTAAGACCAGAGTAACAGTCTGAAACGTGATCCAGGACAGATGAGTGTTTGGGAAGAACACTGATGAACTGAAAATGACACAAAGCTCAGTGCTTCTCTGAAAATAAAACATGTTTATCCAGTGAGGGGGGTCGGTCACTCGTCACCCCCCATTTTTTTTCTTGTTCTTTGCATTTTAAAAAAGACAGAGGAGAACAAAGTAATCTCTCAAGGTAAATCATTTAAAAGCATATCTTAAAGGGGGAAGGAAGGTGTGGAGGGCTTCTAAACCATGAGCACCGGCCCTTCCGTCCACTTCCCAATACATTAGAAGCAGAATATGTATGTGCATTATTTGCTACCTGTCTGGAAACCTATTCGACTGAGCCCAGAGAGGGCAATGCTGCCATTACAAGAGATTAAAATAAATATATAACAGTGATGCGTACGTGGTGACAGAATACATTCAGGTATACTGTCGAAGTATGAGTAGAGGCATGTCCTTTATCCTTCTCCAGAGGTATTCTTGGCACAACCCATTATGTCCAGATTGTCAGTCCATCTTTTCATCAAACTGTAATGTCACACTGCAGCAAATCCTTAAACAGAATAGTGTGTAGCTCTCAGTGTTCTAGACAGTTCTAGCTCTCGGTTTTCTAGAGAATTCTAGAATGTTGTAGTTCTATCTCTCCAGTGTAGTGCAGGGATTATGCCATTTACCACAGTTCTCCTCTGTCAGAGCGAGAAACCCTTCAGAACCCTTCACCAGCCTTCTTTCCTGAATACAGTATGGCTCAGCCAGGGGTGCAGGTTAGGTTGGGGGGAACAGAGCAGAACTTCACAATGCTGCTTCCGTGTTTCTCCTCTCTCTATCTCTCTGTGACCTGGGATTGGCTGGATGTTGTCATCAGCATCCTGAGCCACAGATCCCATTGGTCAAGTCCTGTATAACCCCAGCCTTCACCAGCTTAATCAGGAACTCCTTCTCCTTAGAAATGTTGTGAGTCCAGGACTGTGAATAGAAGACAGACAGGGAGGAGAGGTGGGGAGAGAGGGGGATAGAGGGAGGATAGAGGAGTACAAAGGAGAGAGTGGTAGAGGAGAGGAGATGCAGAATAACAGGAGTGGGAGTGGACAGGGAGAGACAGAGGAAAACGGTAGGTACTTTACAGGAGATGCAGGTAAAAAGTCACATTCTTTGGGAAGGGAGGCTGGGAGGATGTCAAAGCTGTTGCGTCCACATACCATTACTTTACTTTCAACTTTTGATCACAGAGATCAGTGGAGGTAAATGCCAGAGGTACAATAGTAACATAAAAGAAGACCTAAAGTAAACAGACTATTGAGGTTGACAGTGAAACTATTGTCTTTTTAAAGGAGCTTTCTTCACTTACGGAGCTGCCCCTTAAATACAGGGGATGAGAGGGAGAGACAATACCAGAAGACTGACTGTACAACGTGGTACACTAAACGTTGGGTCTAAACCACTTTATTGTGGCTGTTGGATACAAAAGATAAGAGACAGAAAGAGATAACTGCTTTCTTGTCATGGCTTTACAAGCGAAATGTGAAAACCATTCACCGCTCAAAATAGCAACGTCTATGGTCAAAGATCTGAGGTTGGGGACGCTGGTATATGACGGAAAATTATGGTGGGGAAACTAGTGTCATTACAGACTTGTTCAAAACACCTGTAGTATCAACCACGATTAACCACGACAGGAGCGACCCATCCCTAAGAGCTGTTGTCATGCAGTTCAAAGGCAATATCTATAGCGTGTCTGGTCTAAAACCCCACCCTTTACCTCACTATCCTATATAACTGCCATAAGTGTTCCATTGTTTATAGGACACGTTATCTGTAGAACCATGCTTAAAAGAGAGTGCTGTAGGCTAGACTGGCTATCTCAGGTAGAGTTGGTTCATGTTTGGAGCCTGTAGGGACAGGTGAGTGACTGACAGCTCAGAAGAGCAGGAGGGGGAGGAGGGGATTGACTAGGGCTCCACATGCTTTCACCTGCTCCTCAGACACTCTCTCTCTCTCTCTCTCTCTCTCTCTCTCTCTCTCTCTCTCTCTCTCTCTCTCTCTCTCTCTCTCTCTCTCTCTCTCTCTCTCTCTCTCTCTCTCTCTCTCTCTCTCTCTCTCTCTCTCTCTCTCTCTCTCTCTCTCTCTCTCTCTCTCTCTCTCTCTCTCTCTCTCTCTCTCTCTCCCTCCCTCCCTCCCCCCCCCACCCCCCCCCACCCAGGGCTTCCCTCTACAGAGTTAGGAAATCCTTCAGGCAGAGATTAGACAGACAGAACAAAACACACCTCAGCATAATATGCTAGAAGAATGCAGGATTCCAGGCACTTGATTTCTCAATAATATCTATAGGATATTTGTTCAGTCTTGCTTCATTTGGTCTTAGTGACTAATGCTGGTGTCATTATGAGGAGACTACGTGATAGATGATTGAACAGTTGTATCTGTTCAGGACATGGCTGTGTGTGATCCATTCAGAGGGAGCTTAGCCTGCTGGACCGAGCCGTTCTACAGGCACAGACCCAAAGGTCTTTGAGTGTGAGGCCCAGCGGTCGTCTTGGATTGACAGCTTCACACTGGCCCCGGACTGGGTCACCCACAGAGAGAATACTGTACTACCACAGCTCTCAATTATACATGCAAGGGGGTTGGAGGAGGGGCTGAGACAGGTTTGTGTCGCTGCAAATTGACACGAGTCTGAAGATAGTGCACACTGACACCTGGTTGGGGAGTCGTGTGTGTGTGCTGGGGGTGATCACATGTCAGCCATGGAGGGACCAGACCAGCCACTCTGGGCTCTGACATACCTTAGTAAAGAGTGATTTATGACCAGGCAGAGTGCTGTGTACATAACGAAGGGATCAGATGGACCTTCCAGACACTGGGACAAGTGTCTGTTTCCCAAGTGGCACCAGATTCCCTATATAGTGCACTACTTTTGACCAGGGCCTTGTAGGGAATAGGGTGCCACTTGGGACACACTTGCTATTGTGCTTGTGGTCCTGCCCCCTCTTCAAACACCAGCACCCACAGGCTCCTCTACACCTGACTTCCGTTACCCATCTAACTCCACATCTTACTCCACACCCTACTCCACACCCTACACATCTTACTCTACACCCTACTCCACATCTTACTCCACATCTTACTCCACACCCTACTCCACACCCTACTCCACATCTTACTCCACATCCTACTCCACATCCTACTCCACATCCTACTCCACATGCTACTCCACATCTCGCCTCCCGTGTGGTGGTGGGAACTGGGAAGTAACACGATGAACATTAGAGAGAAACCACAAGACTCTTGGAGAAGGCTATTAAATAAGGAGAGAAAGGTCAGTGTAAACTTCCCCTGCAGAGAAGTAAACTAGGCAAGCTAAACAGAGAGGATGTTGGTAGACAGTTTAAAGGGAGACAGAGACACACGCTTAGGAGGGAATGCTAACATACCAACACAGCCCTGGCTGTATGGTTCATAGCTGTTGACTGTGAGTGGGCGGATGGATGGATGGATGTTGCTGTTCTGTTCCGGTAACTAAGGGTTCAGAGAACAGACGATACCACGGCAACACACAGTCAGGTGACATACAAGGTTGTCCGTTTGTCTCTTTCAGATCAACCTAACTCTTTCATAAACCATCCCTTTCACAACTTAACCCTTTCAAAATCTAAACTTGTCATAGCGCTTTCACAAACTTAGTAGGATAGCCTTCTGGAATGAGGGCTTGAATGACTCACTTCAGGAATGAATCACTGCAACCAAAGATGAGATAAAGATCTTTATAGTATTCATGACATGAACAACTGTGATTCCCTACAAGGTTGTCTGTCTGTATCTTTCAGGTCAACCTACCCCTTTCACAGAGACTAACACCTCACCTCACACAAGTCTAAGTCTGAGTGAGTGGACTTAAAGCAGATCTGAGTCTGTCTAGATATAGCCAAACATCCATCCGACACCTGTTCACTACACAGTAAAGTCTCTAGAATGAATGACTCGGGTTTCATTGGAAATAGTTTAGAATTACAGTGCATGGTTCAAATATTCAGGTCAGTTTGTCTCTAAATGTCCCTCCTGTTTTACAAGACGTTTATAAACACTTCTCTTAATGGAGTTATTTTGACATTGGCACCAAACTAAGCCATCAGTTCTTCTCACTTTGATGCAGTATGGAGTGTGTGTGTGTGTGCGTGTGTGTGAACATGTAGGTGAGCGGTGAGTTGCTGGGTAAGGATGACACAAACCTCATCCATAGTTACCCATCAGACTGACAGCATACAGTACACATGCCCCTCTATTTGAACAGGGCTCCGCTAAAAACCTAAACAAACCTTCTGCTTTTGGTCAGTCTGACCTCATGGTCAGATGAAGGCATTGTTTTACAATTTACATTACATTTTTCGTTCCATGATGTGTGTAAGTGTGTGTGTGAGTGTGTGTCAAGGCCCCAATGTGAACCTTAAGAGTGGTAAATGTCTGGCGTCAGTCGTCACGTCAGTGGTACCTCTTTGATGGCCGCCATCCTGATCTTCTCGTAGTAGTGTAGGGGGGCGTGAGGGGTGCTCATGTCATAGCCAAATCCAGCCACGGCTACCTCATCACAGTTATGGAGGGCCATTGTTATGGCAACCGTCCCCAGTGTCGGAATATTCTGGAAAACACAGAAGAGAAGACAAATGTTCCCTGAAACAGGACAGAATAGCAGTAGAACTATTGGAGGAATAGAACATGGGGTAACTAAAGGGAAATGTAAAAAGGTTACCAAAACAGAACACATGGAATGGAACTTTGAAAGACCTAGTCATGGCACATTTAGATTAAGGAAACAATGGCAATTTATTTTGTTAACAGAGCTGGTGAGAGAAAGGAAAACGTCCTCTCTCTCTTCCCCCGTCACTCTCTCACTCTCACTCTCCCTCTCTCTCCCGCTCTCTGTGCTGTTGAACTTCTGCTGCTTGAGATAGCTGGACATCCCGGTAGGAACGAAGTGAACTTATCAGCTGTTTGGGTGTTTGAGGGAGTTGCTGCAGGTGTATCTGTGGTGCTGAAGGTCTCCACTCTCCCTCTGACAGACACACTGTGGCAGACCCTGTGTCAGGCTGAAGGCAGCAGGTCAACAGACCTGTGGCTAGCTCTGTGAATGACAGACATGGCTAATCCTGCTAGCATAGCAGCAGGCGTACTGCATGGTGGCTGATTAAAACCAACCACCTCCAGCCTCTACAGTACATCTCCAGCCTAGGTCCATGCTCCCTCCATGGCCCTCTATAGGTGTGGATGTTACAACAAGGAAGGGTGTCTTCTCTAGCAGCTATTGAAAAGCTACTAGTTGATAAAAAGGTCCAACTACCTCTAGCCTCTACAGTACATCTCCAGCTCAGGTCGATGCTTCTCAGGTCCTTGCTCTCTCCATGGAGGGAAGGGCATCTTCGCAGGTAAACAGGACTGTGTTGTGTACACACTGTTCTGCTGTTCACTAGTATTCGCGTCTTGATTATTAAAGCCTCAATTCACACTTCCATGACAACATTCCGTCAGGAGGGGGTATCACAAACTGCACAATTCTGAGCTTGATTTTGATGCCCCCTTGCAGCATAGCTCTTAAAGATTTAAGGACATCAATGAACACAATTTGTGTACATTATCTTTGAATTCCTGAGATTGGAGGCATGGCATTGGCTCATATTAGTTCCAGTAGTGCTGACATCCAAACGGGACTCTAACAGTAAACAGTGTTAGTTTGTGTTCTGACTCATTGCTGCTGAGACATCTGGAGCACCCAGAGCAGAGCAGAGCCAACTAAGGCACCTGGAGGGGCTGTTGTATGTCTGTAGTGTGTTAGGGTACACTGAAAACAGGACCGAATGGTTCTGGTTCTGAAATGGTTCTGAAATGGTTCTTCCTCAGCTCTTGGAGAACTCTTGCCCGATAAAGAACCTGTCAGTTCAGTGTGGTGTTCTTGACGTGGCATCTACGGTTCTTCAGAATTCTAAAAGGTTCTTGAACGTATGGAAGCCTGCAGATGGGTCCCTTTCATAGCACACAGCAAACTGGTCAGTATTACTTGTGCTGATTTTTCAGTGTAACATTTCTAGTGTTGATTCAAGAGTTAAATTAACACTCAGTGGTGTAAAATAACCCCAATGTTGGTGTTAAGTTATCAGAGTTGAACCCAAACCATGCCCATCATTATCATATTTCCCAATATGCTCTAATACAGGTTGATTTTCTGAATTGTTTGTTTCAATATCTATGTTTTTGCAGGTACATTGATCAATTAATTAATCTTATGCTACTCAAATATGTGACCCGTTTCAAGAAGGTAGGCAGGCGTATGTCGCATGTCACTATCTCACAGGGGAGGCATTTGAACGTTTTATTTTTTTATCAAAATGTGTTTTTTGGCAGAAATGCCTTCTGGAACATGTGTGCCTTAATAACAAACTTGTATGCCATCTGTAAATACGAATAACATTGTTAAATTACGAGCCTAGTTGGTTAAGCCACAGAAAAATACAGGAACCTTCCCGCTAGACATGATTGGCTGAGATAATAGATGTGCTGGACATGCCGAGAGATGATTTCGGATTGGGTTTGCCATGTAGCATGCGTCTATAACATGAGCTGCTCAGTATGTGTGGATAATCCTTTCTACCTTTGTTTAAAAAAAATTGAACAAGTTTTGCTACTCCGCTCAACATTGCTGCCCTGAAGTTAATAGCGCTATCGACCAAGATCAGTGGGAAAAAGCTATGATGGAACTACTTTCTGGAGGACGATCGTGCCATGCTGACTCTCTCTGACTCTGAAAATGAATCAGACAATGAGGAAATCCCTGATTTAGGTAAAAACATTTTCATTGAACCAGAAATTGTAGTCTTCTGATGACGGTGGGGAAGAAACGGTGTCGTTGTCATGGAAGACGTTGACAGAGTTTTCAAATCAGTGGAATGCCCGGTGGAAGCAGAGAGGTGATTGCCAAATGCGGAGAGAGTCCAAAAGAGAACACAGGAGGCTGTTGTATAAAACACCTGTCTCCGGATGACATCTTCAAACTAAGGGCAACCATGGTATCCATGACAAAGAGGGAGAAGCGTTCATCCATGTATACGAGTAAGAGTCTAGCTACATTTTCAGATATTATACCTTTCTAATTTGGTCAGAAAGTCATTTTCATTGCAAGTTAAAGCGTACTGTTAGCTAGCTAACATTAACTGGCTGGCTCGCAAGCTAAGGTTACATGTATGATCTGTGTAGTAATATTATTCGTATCTCAGAAAGCCATTTGCATTGCTAGTTATAGCTTTATATTAGCTAGGTAACATTGAACCTAGTTGGTTAGCTTTAGCTACCTGCAGATTTATGCAAGGTATTATTGCTGCGTTCAAAACAATTAGGAACTCTGAAAAATACGAGGTCAAATCGTGACATCAGTGATTTTCAGGTCAGAAAGTCAGAGTTCTAGAAAGAGGCCCGAGTGGAATTCCCGAGTTGGCTAACTGTTCAAATCAATTTTTCCCAGCCAGAGCTAGTTTTTTTCAGAGTTCCCAGTTGTATTGAATGGGGCATTAGAGTTGGGATTATGGTTTATTGTTTAGCTACCTAGCTAGCTAGCTACATGTCTAAACAAAAGACTCCACTATGCAAGTAACCATTTCCCTGTACTGTTAACACATTCTGTTTCCTGTGCATGTAACAAATACACTTTGATTTAATTGGATATAGTGTGTGTTTACCAGAGACGGTAATGTGAAGAACAACATGACGTGCACCAAAGTCAGATTAGGATATAGGCCAAGGTCTAGATATTGTGTATTTTTACTACAACTTTCACCACTTTTAGTCTTGAAATCTTTGGTTGTTTACTACACTGTGATTCCTTAAAGAGATGGTTGGGGCTAAGGCTTAAGTGGGTGTGAACGATGCTGAACGGGTGTTGACAAAGAAGAGCTCTCCAGTATGTGTACCAAAACATTCACGGCCATTTTCACAAAAGTGGGGTTACAAGTTTATCAACTTTCAAAGCAGAATTACTTTCCCATTGTTCCTCAACTGCAGTCTCTACTTTTATCCAATGTAAAAAACACAATTTCAAATGTTGCTACATACAAAGGAATCCAAGTGGTGGGTCACATATAAATAACAGAATAACATCGAAACTATTCCAATCTGTTACTTGGACTGGTAACACTTTATATTTAGGTCCCTTAAAATAAACCATTTCTAAACAGTTTGTAAAGAGTTTACTTACCATTTATTAATAATTATTCCTACATTTGTAAATGTCAATAAGCAATCTGTAAATACACATTTATAAACACTATTTTCAACTATTTATAAGATCATTTATAAGGTGTTTGATCATAGTATGTTCATAATTTGTAAATGATTAATAATGTACTTATAAACCTGTTGTAAAGGAGTTATTGTAAACTCATAATATTATATATTTAAAAAATGTAATGGTTGATTAATGGTTTGACACAACATTTATATACATATAAATGTATTTATATACAGTATGTCATGAATGGTATATTTAAGCAATAAGGCACGAGGGGCTGTGGTACATGGCCAATATACCACGGCTAATGGCTGTTCTTATACACAACGCAACGTGGAGTGCCTGGATACAGCCCATGGCCATATATCTGCCATATACCACAAACTCCTGAGGTGCCTTATTGCTATTATAAACTGGTTACAAACATAATTAGAACAGTAAAAAGAAATGTTTTGTCATACCCGTGCTATATGGTCTCAGATACCACGGCTTTCAGCCAATCAACATTCAGGGCTTGAACAACCCAGTTTATAATTGTTTATTGTTAATGATTGCATTTATAAATGTGAGCACTTACTAATATCTCAGTTGATGATTCATGTAGATCCTTATAAACCATTTACTAATTATTGATAAACAGTTTTACAGCCCCTAATCTAAAGTTGCTGCCGGAAGTGTTGTAGAATTTAAATGGGATGCTTTAGCATTAGCTAGCCTAGCATGCTGACGAAAAGAGGCAGTTTAATGAAAAACGAGCAGTATTTCAATCTTCTCTATTTCGCGGCTTCGATAATGGGATAATTAGGAGTACAGCAACACCTTCCATCCCTGAATTTAGGTATGTTTTCAAGCCATAGCCCTGTGAAAACATATTAACATATTTATTGTTTAACATAGGCCCCTTTTGACTTGAAGGCAGACTGAACATCATGTAACAAATTAAGCAAACTAAGCCCAGTAACATAATTAAACTCAAAATATGCTATTCTATTCTTTTGAAATACATTTTCTTAATATCATGAAATATCAAATATGTAACTGAAATCGTTCACGCAAGAAGTTCTTATACTTCCTTGTATTATGTACTTCTTCTTTACCATTGCATGTTTTAGGATGCAGATATGGATAGCAGCCATTTTACGGGCTCCTGACCTGTTTTGTGTGTTTTTTTTATGATGATCGTAATTTTTTTGAACATAATATTTCCGCCATAATTTCCTATGACAGAAAACAGCAGTGAGTTTCCCATTCTCTCACCCCTCTCCCCATCTGTCCGTTGTTGTGAGGCAGGCCGATGAACCTGAAGGCAGCCTCCTGGATGAAGTAAGGGTTGAGGATCCTCATCTCACTGGGCTCCCTGGGGACATGACGGGCCACAGACTTCCAGAACCCTTCTGTGCTACGCTATGAGAGACAGAGAGAAAGAGAGATAAATATAGGGGGGTAGGGGGAGGGAGAGAGAGAGACAGAGACAGAGGGAGAGAGAGAAATATAAAGGTTAGTGTAATTGTAGCATGAAAAAATGGCCCCTAGCCGTAATAATAAATTAAGAAATCAGTAAAACATTTACTACTTTCAATAACAATGTGATCTCTCTCTGTTGGTGGTCTCCTAAAGCACAACTCTTCTTGCTCTCAGACTCAACTGTTGCATATCAAATACCAGGGAGCTCAGAGCACCTAAACATCTCTTCTCATCAGACCTGTGTTGAAATACTATTTGAAATCCTTTAAAATACTTTGAGCAATTGCTCTAGCCTACCTGGTGCCAGATGGGTGGGGTTTTCAGTTTGAGGACGATTCTATTCGTCCATTAAGCCAGGCAAGCTCAATCAAGCACAGATAAAGTATTTTAAATGATTTATAATAGTATTTGAACCCAGGTCTGCTTCTGTTGTTCTTCTGCCTCACAGTGGTGTAGTGTTGCCTGGAGAAGTGGGTATACTCACATAAAAAAAACATCCAAATGGCACACCCGGCCAAGGAAAGGCGCACTGTGTGAAAAATTCAATGACAAACAGTGACATGCACTCTGAATGACTTTAACATGATAAATCCCATATTGGTCTTTCACAGTCAGGCCAACCCAAGCTGTACTGTGAAAGTAGGCTAATAGTAGGCCTACTATTGAAACAGTTCAACTGAGTCAGGAATTCACAGCATTAGATTTCCCAATTTTTCTTCAGGTTTTCGTTCTCAAAGTCACACTTTTTTTTAACAGAAAAACAACAAAATTGTATGTTCTAAGTCCATAACAATGCTTACACCACAAGTGTGCAGGCACCTAGCATTATTGTTTGATTAGCCGTGTTTCTGTGGCACATGAGACGGAGTTTGCAACATAAATGGCCACTGGATTAATGCAAATATTCATATCATTCTGACAGTGTCACGTTCTGACCATAGAAAGCCTATATTTTCTATGGTAGAGTAGGTCAGGGCGTGACTTTGGGTTTTAGTCTAGTTTATTATTTCTATGTGGGGTTCTAGGTTTATTTTCTATGTTGGGGTTTGTGTATGATTCCCAATTAGATGCAGCTGGTAATCGTTGTCTCTAATTGGGGATCATACTTAAGTTGCATTCTTCCACCTGTGGGTTATGGGATATTGTTTGAATGTATGTGTTTGGAGTTAGTGCACTTTGCACCTCTGTAGTCACGGTTTGTTCCTTTATTGTTTATTGTTTTGTTAAGTTTCACTATTAATAAAGCATGTGGAACTCTACATTCGCTGCGCCTTGGTCCATCTCTACACACGGCCGTGACAGAATATCCCATCAACAAAGGACCAAGCAGCGTGCCCAGGAGGAGGAAGTATCCTGGACTTGGGAAGAGATTCTGGAAGGGAAGGGATCCTGGACTTGGGAAGAAATCCTGGCAGGACAGGATCGCCTTTCATGGCGGGAGACGCAAGCGGTGAAGGAAGGACAGCGACGACGCCAGGGTTCGCGGCCATGACGCAAGCCCAAGAAGCAACCTCAAATATTTTTTTGGGGGGGGACACGGGGTGGCCGGCGAAGTTGAGGGGTGAGTCAGAGACCGAGGAGGAATATTGGGATAGATTGAGCGAGGAGTGGTTGGCGAAAGTTAAGGAGAGTGATGAGAGAGAGCTGTTGGTTTGGCGTAGTATGTACGGCATTCGCCCTGAGGAGCGTGTTAGCCGTCCGATGCCACCCGAGTCAGCTCCCCGTACTCGTCCCGAGAAGTGTGTTAAAGTTCCGGGACAATTGATGCCGGCTATACGCACCAGGTCTCCCGTGTGCCTTCACAGCCCAGTACGTCCTGTGCCAGCTCCTCGCACTTGCCGGGTGAGGTGTATCGTCGAACCGGTACCATTGATGCAGGCAATACGCACCAGGTCTCCAGTATGTCTCCACAGCCCGGTACGTCCTGTGCCTGCTCGTCGCACTCTCCCTCAAGTGCGCCTTCTCAGTCTGGTACGTCCTGTGCCTGCTCCTCGTACTCTCCCTGAAGTGAGTGTTCCCAGTCAGGTACGTCCTGTGCCTGCTCCTTGCACTCTCCCTGAAGTGCGTGTCCCCAGTCCGGTACGGACACCTGAAGTACCTAGGTGTCTGGCTAGACTGCAAACTCTCCTTCCAGACTCATATCAAACATCTCCAATCCAAAATCAAATCTAGAGTCGGCTTTCTATTTCGCAACAAAGCCTCCTTCACTCACGCCGCCAAACTTACCCTAGTAAAACTGACTATCCTACCGATCCTCGACTCCGGCGATGTCATCTACAAAATAGCTTCCAATACTCTACTCAGCAAACTGGATGCAGTTTATCACAGTGCCATCCGTTTTGTTACTAAAGCACCTTATACCACCCACCACTGCGACCTGTATGCTCTAGTCGGCTGGCCCTTGTTACATGTTCGTCGTCAGACCCACTGGCTCCGGGTCATCTACAAGGCTATGCTAGGTAAAGCGCCGCCTTATCTCAGTTCACTGGTCACGATGGCAACACCCACCCGTAGCACGCGCTCCAGCAGGTGTATCTCACTGATCATCCCTAAAGCCAAAACCTCATTTGGCCGCCTTTCCTTCCAGTTCTCTGCTGCCTGCGACTGGAACGAATTGCAAAAATCTCTGAAGTTGGAGACTTTTATCTCCCTCAACAACTTTAAACATCTGCTATCTGAGCAGCTAACCGATCGCTGCAGCTGTACTTAGTCCATCGGTATATAGCCCACCCAATTTACCTACCTCATCCCCATACTGTTTTTATTTATTTACTTTTCTGCTCTTTTGCACACCAGTATCTCTACTTGCACATGATCATCTGATGATTTATCACTCCAGTGTTAATCTGCTAAATTGTAATTATTCGCTCCTATGGCCTATTTATTGCCTACCTCCTCATGCCTTTTGCACACATTGTATATAGATTCTCTTTTTTTTCTTTTTTTCTTCCCTACTATGTTATTGACTTGTTTATTGTTTACTCCATGTGTAACTCTGTGTTGTTGTCTGTTCACACTGCTATGCTTTATCTTTGCCAGGTCGCAGTTGCAAATGAGAACTTGTTCTCAACTAGCCTACCTGTTTAAATAAAGGTGAAATAATTTTTCTTTTTTTTAAACGTCCTGTGCCTGCTCCTCGCACTCTCCCTCAAATGCGTGTCCCCAGTCCGGTGCCACCTGTACCGGCCCAACGCATCAGGCCTCCAGTGCGCCTCCCCAGTCCAGTACGTCCTGTGCCTGCTCCTTGCGCTCGCCCTGAGGTGCGTGTCACCAGCCCGGTACCACCAGTGCCGTACCCACGCACCAGGCTTCCTGCGACGATCCCCAGTCCAGAGCTTCCGGCGACAGTTCCCAGTCCGTAGCTTCCGGCGACAGTTCCCGGTCCGGAGCTTCCGGCGACGGTTCCCGGTCCGGAACCTCCGGAGACGGTTCCCGGTCCGGAACCTCCGGAGACGGTTCACGGTCCGGAACCTCCGGAGACGGTTCACGGTCCGGAACCTCCGGAGACGGTTCACGGTCCGGAACCTCCGGAGACGGTTCACGGTCCGGAACCTCCGGAGACGGTTCACGGTCCGGAACCTCCGGAGACGGTTCACGGTCCGGAACCTCCGGAGACGGTCCACGGTCCGGAACCTCCGGAGACGGTCCACGGTCCGGAACCTCCAGCTCCATGGCCGTAGCCTTCCCCTGCGCCGATGCCCAGTCCAGACACGGCATCCAGTCCCGCTCCAAGGCAGGAGCCTTCCTCGGCATCTAGGTCCAGTCCAGGCACAGTGTTCAGCCTGGGTCCATGGCTGGATCCGCTGGATGAGCGGGTACTTCGTCCCGCACCAGAGCCGCCCCCGACACTAGACACCTCCCTAACCCTCCCTTTTTGTTTCAGGTTTTTGCAGTCGGAGTCCGCACCTTTTGGGGGGGGGGGGTACTGTCACGTTCTGACCATAGAAATCCTATATTTTCTATGGTAGAGTAGGTCAGGGCGTAACTATGGGTTTTAGTCTAGTTTATTATTTCTATGTGGGGTTCTAGGTTTATTTTCTATGTTGGGGTTTGTGTATGATTCCCAATTAGATGCAGCTGGTAATCGTTGTCTCTAATTGGGGATCATACTTAAGTTGCATTCTTCCACCTGTGGGTTATGGGATATTGTTTGAATATATGTGTTTGGAGTTAGTGCACTTTGCACCTCTGTAGTCACGGTTTGTTCGTTTATTGTTTTGTTTTGTTAAGTTTCACTATTAAAACCTGTTGAGGATAGAGGGCGCTATTCACACTTTGGGGGAAAATCGTGCCCAATTTAAACGGCCTCGTACTCTATTCTTGCTCGTACAATATGCATATTATTATTACTATTGGATAGAAAACACTCTCAAGTTTCTAAAACCGTTTGAATTATATCTGTGAGTAAAACAGAACTTATTTTGCAGCATACTTCCTGTCAGAAAGTGAAAATCTCAAATCGAGGCTCTGTTCCAGGGCCGCCCTATCATTTTGCTTGAGATTTGTGACTATACATGCACTTCATACGCCTTCCACTAGATGTCAATAGGCTGTGAGAGGTGAAATGGGGTCTCAATCTCTTTCTATGGTCAAAAGAGACAGCTTGGAATGACATGACCCCAGAATTCGTTTGTTCAGGAAGCGCATAAAGGTCACCAGTATTGGCTTCTGAAAAGCAATCGTTATAGACGTCTTATATCTCCGGCTTTGATTTTATTTGATAAATGTGAAGATATCATCGTAAAGTATGTTTTTTTCAATATAGTTTTATTAGATTATTGAAAATTTTTCGGGACGTTAGACGTGTTGCGTTCTTTGCGTTTGGTGAAGATGGACAGCTTAGCGCCACTTGGCTAGTTTTGCTTGTTAATTCGCGAGGGAAAAAGGCCATTCTAAAACCAGACAACGATTGTTCCCGACAAAGGACCCCTTGTACAACATTCTGATGGAAGATCATCAAAAGTAGGACCCATTTTATGATGCTATTTCATATATCTGTCGAACAGGTGTACTATTAGGTAGCGCCCAGATTTTGGGCACGCTCTCGCTATAACGTAAGCTGGATGTCGTAATGAAGTTATTTTTAGAATTCTAACACGGCGATTGCATTAAGAACTAGTGTATCTATCATTTCCTATACAACATGTATTTTTTGTCATGTTTATGAATAGTTATTTGGTCAGAATAGGTGAGTTTTAGAAAAATATCCGCACATTCTGGGAAAAAGATGCTACGTTAGCACAATGTATAACCACTGATTTCAGCTCTAAATATTCACATTTTCGAACAAAACATAAGTGTATGTATAACCTGATGTTATAGGACTGTCATCTGATGAAGCTTATCAAGGTTAGTCAAAAATTATATATATTTTGCTGGTTTGTTACGATCGCTAACTTTTGCTGCTGGTAAATGGCTTGTGTTTCTGGCTATTGTGGTAAGCTAATATAATGCTATATTGTGTTTTCGCTGTAAAACACTTAAAGAATCTGAAATATTGGCTGGATTCACAAGATGCTTGTCTTTCATTTGCTGTACACCATGCATTTTTCAGAAATGTTTTATGATGAGTATTTAGGTATTCCACGTTGGTCTCTATAATTACTCTGGCTGCTTCGGTGCTATTTTTGACAGTAGCTGTGATGGTAGCTGCAATGTAAAACTGATTTATAGCTCAAATATGCAAATTTTTCGAACAAAACATAGATTTATTGTGTAACATGTTATAAGACTGTCATCTGATGAAGTTGTTTCTTGGTTAGTTTGGTTGGTTCTTGGTTAGTTAGGTTGGTTTTGTGCATGCTACCTGTGCTGTGAAAGAAATGTCTGTGCTTTTTTGTATTTGGTGGTGAGCTAACATAAATATACGTGGTGTTTTCGGTGTAAAACATTTTAAAAATCGGACATGTTGACTGGATTCACAAGATGTTTATCTTTCATTTGCTGTATTGGACTTGTTAATGTGTGAAAGTTAAATATTTCTCAAAAATATTTTTTGAATTTCGCGCTCTGCCTTTTCTGTGGAATGTGGGAGGAGTTCCGCTAGCGGAACGCTGGGGCTAGACAGGTTAATAAAGCATGTTGAACTCTCCTTGGTCCATCTCTACACACGACCGTGACAGACAGGTACGTAGGCATAGGCTACTTTGTAGCTCTTTACCATTGAAAAGAGAACGTTTCTGGGAATGCCTTTCCATCTACCAGAAGACAGTTAGGTCTATCATTAGCATCACTATATTTTTCCTGTTCCTTAATTGTTTGAAACCTGGAAATTTTACTTCATATTATGAGGCATGTCTTACCTTGCTTCAAAGTAGCCTATAGTCAAAATCCCACCATAGAAACATGGAGGTAATTATTTTGTTTAAAGACTCATATGCGTTCTGTTCTATTGGTTTTATTTCAACTTTCTTTCATTGTCTAACAACCAAAGACATTATCCTAATCATATTAGCAACCCATGATAGTTGTTGCATCTTTAAATCCCCCTCTTTCTAACGTGTATTTCCATCTCTGTACATGAAACCGTTTGCATGTGCGGTGCGCATTTTAGAACAGTGAAGAAATAATAGTTCAACATTTTAAGCTAAACATTCCGATCTGTTCCATCAGCCCTATTAATTGATACAGCGTATA
Organism: Salvelinus alpinus; assembly: GCF_045679555.1. NCBI lineage: Eukaryota > Metazoa > Chordata > Actinopteri > Salmoniformes > Salmonidae > Salvelinus > Salvelinus alpinus. Next base: position 34,493,380 of record NC_092101.1, on the reverse strand, counting down.
CCTACACTACTTTGATACGTATCAGTGGGGATTAAGAAGTGAGTATACGCAATGGCCACTGAAAAATAATTGGGTATACGGCATATACCTACATATACCCTCCACTACACTACTGCTGCCTCATGATTAGTTGTTCATTCCTCTCTTCAGCTGAGAAACTGACAGAGTGAGAGCTGACGCTTAGCAGTTGGTCAGTGGATTTTAACACAAGTCACCTGTACAAACAGACCAGAGCGATGCCTTTGATATTTCCAAATAAAGAGTGACTATAAAATATGGCCAAGTGGCTTTGAGGCGGATTTGGCTGTGTGCCCAGGACAAGCCCAGACACATCCCACCTCTCTGTCAGACAGGTTCTGAATAAAGGGCCTTTCTGGTTCTGACAGGGCAACAACATCACAGCAAAGGACACATAAAGCCAGGGCCAGGGACACAGTCCCCGCTGTAGTAAAACTAAAAACATGTGATCTCAGGTTTCACCTGGTCGTTCTGAGAGGGAATAGTGATGTTGTAATAAATAAAGAATATGACACCTATACATAATTATTGTGAATTGGCTTTATTTGAGTTATTATACAGTATATTGTGAAAAGTTCCTATTCATATTCAACTTGTTGCAATCAACAAAGTGTACAAACGGCAAATGTTTTTGTTATGTGGAGCCTGTCACGTCAGTCACACAGACAGTGTTCCAGGTCCTGGTCCACTGTAGCAAGATCTCAAGCTGGGTCTGGGGCAGGGAGGAGATTCAGATTCAGAGTGTTTAATAGTCACATGTAGAGGGTCGCAGGTGTGATTGCAGAGTACACTTAAAATCTTGGGCTTTGAGCTTCAACATGCAGGACTAAGTGAAATAAAATAATGAAAATGGTAATAAAAAACAACAATAGAAATAGCACTATATACATACTAACAGATGTGGCAGTGATGAATAATAAAATGTGCATTAGGGTGGAGGCAGAGTAAAGACTGTTGAGGGGGTGGGGGGAGTGACCATAGTGGGAGCTGCATGACCATTGAGATGGTGAGGGGACCAAGTGAAATAAGAAATACAAATTAGTTGGGGGGGGGGGTCCATAGGGGGAGTAGCAGGGGGAGGGTGGAGCAGGGAGCTGACTAGTGGTGGCTATTCAGCAGCCTAATGGTCTGAGGGTAGAAACTATTTCAGTTTTTGCCATGATGCTCCTGTACTGCCCGCATCTGTGTGATTGAAGTGGGGAGAACAGGGCATGGCTTGGGTGGCTGGGGTCCCTGATGATCTTCTTGGCCTTCCTGCAAAACCTGGTGTTGTAGATGTCCTGGTGGGCAGACAGTGTGCAGCCAATGGTGTGTTCGGCTGCACGTATCACCCTCTGAAAAGCCTTGCTGTCCGCGGCGGTGGAGTTGCTGTACCAGGCTGTGAGGCAGCCCGACAGTATGCTCTCGATGTTGCTCCTGTAGAACACTGTGAGGGCCCTCGTGGACAGGACACATTTCTTCAGCATCCTGAGATTGAAGAGTAGCTGCCGTGCCTTCTTCACTACAGTGTCTGTATGGTTAGACTATTTCAGCTACTCTGAGATGTAAGTGTAACTGTAAGCCGAGGAATTTGAAGTTATTGACCGTCTCTATGGCGGCCCTGTTGATGAGGATGGGGGCTTGTCCAGCCTGGTTCCTCCTGAAGTTCACAATCAGCTCCTTTGTTTTGCTAACGTTAAGGGAGAGGTTGTTTACCTGGAACCACACCATCAGAGTGCCTACCTTCTCCCTGTAGACTGTCTCGTCATGGTTGTAACTCAGGCCTACTAATGTCGAGTCGTCAGCAAACTTGATGATGGAGTTGGAATTGTGTGAGGCCACCTAGTTCCAGCTCATAGCCTAGCCTACTGGGGTGGGAGGACGTACAGGAAATCAGGGCTTTTTTTCTGTGAGGTCACTCTCCTGCACCAAGCAGATACTGTATACTTCATAGAGGAGTTGCAGAGAATCCCAGACCAGTTCAGGGAGCCCTGTGACTTTTACGGGCCACGTGGGGTTCCTTTTACGGGCTAGGGGTTTATAAAAGACAAGTAAAGAACACCTCACAGCACAGGCCGTTTATCATCTGTTTTTTATTTTGTCCAAAAGAGAGATTTGTTGCCCTTCCATGTAGGCCTAGGTACCGCACGCTAAGATAACTAACTTGGCAATCTAACCCAACACAGAAGTAACGTCATCTCCATGAAGCCACAGCTACAGAAGCATTGTTTTGGTTTTTCCTTCAAAGGGAGAATGTTCTGGAGTAGATAAAAGCCAGCTGAACGTCTGTTTATCCAATAGGAATAATATTTTCTTTGATTCCTTTTGACAAAACCCATCCCATTCCATGAGTCATGTCAAGCCTCCAACCACAAATAAATACCATGGCTAATTGGCCTCTGCTGGCACGAACCTAACCCTTACTTTATTTTTCCCATTTCTGTGGTAGAGATTCTAGAATTAAGAAGAGAAGTGTCAGAACTCCAATGCTTTTGACGAGAGCCCTGGTCAAAAGTAGTGCCCTAAATAGGGAATGCGGTGCCATTTGGGACGCAGCATCCGTCTGTGGTTTCCCTGGTAATAAAGAAGTGATAAAGTGTGAGGAAATTACCGATATCAGAACCAGATGGAAACCAAACGAAGCACAAAAGGACCATCTCACTCTCTGACATGTGGCTAGTAATTCCCCTACCCCTAAGAGTCTAAGTCTTTGGGGGGGGGGGATCCAAAAAACGAGACGAGTCTCATGAACAAAACGGAGAACACGTTTGTGTTTGTAAGAGTCTCGGGGTGGGGTCATAGTTCCTAGCCCAAATTGTTTGTACCCTACAAACGTTTTCATGAGAAGACCACACAAGCTTGCAGAACAGGACTACCGAGTGCTGAAGCGCATAAAAATAGTCTGTCCTCAGTTGCAACACTCACTACCAAACTGCCTCTGGAAGCAACGTCAGCACAAGAACTGTTCGTAGGGAGCTTCATGAAATGGGTTTCCATGGCCGAGCACCAGCACACAAACCTAAGATCACCATGAGCAATGCCAAGCGTCGGCTGGAGTGGTGTAAACCTCGCTGCCATTGGACTCTGGAGCAGTGGAAACGTGTTCTCTGGAGTGATGAATCACGCTTCACCACCTGGCAGTCTGACGGACCAATCTGGGTTTGGCGGATGCCAGGAGAACACTACCTGCCCCAATGCATGGTGCCAAGTCTAAAGTTTGGTGGAGGAGGAATAATGGTCTGGGGCTGTTTTTCATTGTTTGTGCTAGGCCCCTTAGTTCCAGTGAAAGGAAATCTTAACGCTACAGCATACAATGACATTCTAGACGATTCTGTGCTTCCAATTTTGTGGGAAAAGTTTGGGGAAGGCCCTTTCCTGTTTCAGCATGACAATGCCCCCGTGCACAAAGCAAGGTCAATACAGAAATGGTTTGTCAAGATCGGTGTTGAAGAACTTGACTGGCCTGCACAGAGCCCTGACCTCAACCCCATCTAACACCTTTGGGATGAATTGGAACGCCGACTGCGAGCCAGGCCTAATCGCCGAACATCAGTGCCCGACCTTACTAATGCTCTTGTGGCTGAATGGAAGCAACATCTAGTGGAAAGCCTTCCCAGAAGAGTGGAGGCTGTTGTAGCAGCAAAGGGGGGACCAACTCCATATGATTTTGGAATGAGATGTTTGACGAGCAGGTTTCTACATACTTTTGGTCATGTACTTTAAATTAGATTTTAAAAAACATGAGTTAGGAGTGGGGGATTTGAATGCAAAATAAGACAATGGAAAATATGACTAAACGGATAAAAATGAAGACATACATGTATTTTATCATTGCACACAAAGTCCAACCGAAACTTGACTTTCTCTTGTAACCCAACCCCTCTGAATAATAGAGGTGCAAGGGGCTGTAATATGCGGTTGCTCAAGGCTGGAACGACAGATTTTTCACCTCGTCGGTTCAAGGTTTTGAACTGGCAATCTTTCTACAGGCCCAACGCTCTAACCGCTAGGCCACCTGCCGCCCACCAAGGTTCAAACAGCCCCAGTGAAAGCATTACTCTGGAAGAGGTCACGTGTGCTCTTGGGGAGGATGGCTGTGTAGTTGAGGAGCTCCATCGAACACAACAGTAAATTGGTTTTGGCAATGATATTTACCCATTTTGGGGCATAGTTATACTCATACAAGTCAAAGGCAAATTTTGTTACAGGCAAAAAGAACAAATGTCTAACCGGGATAGCCGCAAATCACAGCTCGCAAAGGATTCCCTGCAGACACAACCGTCCAAGCTTAGCAAGAAAATGCATGCTGCCTACGGGCCAGTGTGTGGAATAAAGGTGGTGGAGTAAAGGTGGTCCAGAGTTTTTCTCCCTCTGGTTGCACATTTAACATGCTGATAGAAATTTGGTAGGCCAGCTACGCCAGACACTGCAACTTGCGAGCCCACCCTGACCTTTCTTACCTCCGAAATCAGAGAAATTAGTTTGTCCACCCAAAATATTGAACAAGACACGTCAGAAATCAAGACCACGATGAAGGAAATAGAAGGGAAAATCGATACACTGACCACCCGCGTTAGCGAAGCAGAGGACCGTGTCGCAACATTGGAGTTTGGCGCCGTCACAATGAAAGGTTGGGTAGAATCCAGAAGGAATTGCAAAAATTGCAAAAGTTACAAGACCTGGTTGATAATTTGGATAACAGAACATGGCAGAAAACAAAGACATGATACAGTTCTTACGGAGGGAAATCCTGAATATGTTGGAATGCCAATTTGAGAGGCCACTTGAGATTCAGAGGGCACATAGAGTCCCCACAGGCCCGCCCAGAAGAGAGCTGAAAGAGGGACGCCGTTCGCTGCCCATCATTGCTACGTTATCAGTTGAAGGATGAAATTCTCAGAGCAGCGAGAGAGAAGAGACAGGTGACATGGCAGGGATCTACAATTATGTTCTTCCCAGACTATTCTAAACGAGTTGACGACTGGAGGATGGCATTCAAACAGGTAAAAACTGATCTAAAATCGAGGGGGATCGAGTTCATTCTGCGTGGGGAAATTTGTTTTAATTTTTTAAGGGCCTTCAGATTAAAATTATTTTTCCTTTTTCACATTTCCTCTGATTGGCTCTATTTGAACATGAAGTGTCAATTCAATATATTACTATAGTTTGCCAGTAAGCGGCGACAAAGCACTATAGCCTTGTGTGTGACAGAGCCTTGAATTTTTGTAAATAAAATACTAACTATGTCCCAAAAGGGTATTACAGTTTGGGTGACTGTCAAGTTCATCAATCCCATCTATGTGTTGTTTCTCCCCAGCGCCTTAGGTTTGGCTGGGAGTCTACTTAGTTCTACACACGTACGTTTTTATGTTTTTTCTTAGGTTTGTTTTTCTTTATTGCCATGGAGATCTACACCACTGTAATACTTCTATACTGTATAGGTTATTATACATTCGCTTATTATGACTTCTTTATAACTCAATGACCAACATAGCTGAATTAAAATTAGCTAACTGGAACCTTAAAGGCTTAACCATATAATCAAGAAAAAGAAAAACGTTAGCATATCTCAAGTCTTCTAAGTTGGACATAGCTTTTGTCCAGGAGACACATCTGAATAAAAAGGAATCAGAAAAACTCAAATGCTCTTCGGTGGGAAAGGCTTTCTCTAGCTCGGGTACAGGCCAATGCAGGGGAGTATCTATTCTCATACATAAAGCCATTAACTTTACTGAAACTAACTGCTAACTGATTCAGATGGTCGTTCAGTTGTTCTCTGGAATATATATGCACCTAATGCAAACAGGCCCAATATGGTTCTCAAACTCTCTTAGAACTGGGTGACATCCCAATATTATTGGTGGGTGATTTTAACCAGATTCTAGACAAGGATCTTGACAGGTCTCAGCCTAGAAATAGTCTGGAGAGTAAATCAGCAGCTGCAATAAGACTACCAGCTAGGGATTTAGGCTTAAAATATATTTCGTGATCAATACACCTAGATGGGAGGGACTATTCTTTCTCCCACCCACAATGTTTACACTAGGATTGATTACTTCCTAATCTCACAGTTGCTAGTGGATATCTCTCTCAGTTCGACTATAGGTAATATAGTCATTTAGGACCATGCTCCTGTGTTCATATGCCTTTCCCAGTTTTCGCAGACTCCTAGGAGCTGCATATGGTGCTTGAACAGGTCTCTGTTAAAATATAGTATATTCATCAAAATGATTAGTGATTAGATATCTCTTTTTGAGCAAACTAACAAGAGATAGGAAAGTACTATCTCGGTTTGAGGGGGAGGATTATATCTTATGCTTCATTCAAGAAAAGGACTGCCAATCTACACTCCACCGAACTACAATGTGAGCTTAAGCTGCTTGACACTTCATACTCCAAAAACAGAGACAGAACTATGTTAAACAAGATAATTGCTACTAAATATAAGCTTAATAGATTATATCATAAAAAAGCTTGATAATTCACTGTTCCACATTAATCAATCTTATTGGGAGATGGATGAAAAACCTGGCCGCTTGCTGACTTACAGACTAAAGCAGCAAAACAGTAGGAACCATATAGCTGGCATACGGTTGCAAAATTTTGCAATTTCTACCTCTTCAAAGCAGATAAATGAGGAGTTTAAAGGCTTCTACAACACCCTTTATACACCACAGAGCGTACTGGACAAACAAAAGTTTGATAGCTTTTTTGCAGACCTGAATTTACCACAACTCTCAGATAACGATAGAGATGATTTAGATGCACCGCTTAAGGTTGAAGAGATCTCTCATGTTATCAATAATACGCCTTCTAACAAGTCTCCTGGGTTAGATGGCCTCCCTTCTGACTTTTATAAAAAGTTTGAGACAATTATTACTCCAATTTTGATAGAGTTCTGGAATGATGCATATAAAGTTGGATCTTTACCCTCTTCCATGCATACAGCAATTATATCTCTTATCCACAAAAAAGGGAAAGATCCACTTGATCCGAGTGGATATTGGCCTATTTCTGTTATTAATAATGTTGAAAAGATCTTAGCAAAGGTGCTTTCAAACAGATTGTCTAAGCTCATTGGTAGTATCATCAACCTGGATCAGACTGGCTTTATCCCCCACCGTTATAGCTCAGATAACCTTAGAAGGCTGATCAACATACAGTGTACTGTTCAGGACTCAAGCGCTCCAACAATTGCTTTGTCATTAGATGTTGCCAAGGCCTTTGACTGTGTGGAATGGGGCTACCTTTTTGAATCTCTTACACGATTTGGCTTTGGGGAAAACTTTGTGAATTGGATAAAAACTTTACGTGACACTTCTTATGCCTGCGTTTTAACAAATGGTCTCATATCAACTCTTTCCAGTTACATATCGCTCTCACTGCTGGTGATTCTCTGATCCACCTCTACGCAGACAACACCATTCTGTATACCTCTGGCCCTTCTTTGGACACCTCAAGATGAGCTTCAATGCCATACAATTTATCTGTTGGTTCTATTCTGTTGGTTCTATTTGATGAGCATTCTAAACAATTCTTAAGCTTTGCCCAAATTACTGAGAAATGTAAGCTGCTACAGAATCAATATTGGAGGCACCTCCAGCTACAAAGTTCTTTGTCAAAATGGTTGGGAAGCCCACTTACCTGTCCCATAGCCAGCCCGATTGAAGAAATACTAACCAAGCCATTAACTTGTAGGGGGATGGCTCCAATAATTTATAATCTGCTACAGGAGCAATTGTCTGATCCTTAATAGCACGAGGGGGCCACAACAGACTTTTCATCCATCAAGACGTCCCTCCAAGGCACTTCTGTTAGCTTGCTAGCCCTGGCACACTAGCAGCCTGAAGCCACTCTGTCACGCCCTGACCTTAGAGATCCTTTTATTTCACTATTTGGTTAGGTCAGGGTGTAACTAGGGTGGGGATTCTAGTTTTTTGTTTCTAGGTTGGCCTAGTATGGTTCCCAATCAGAGGCAGCTGTCTATCATTGTCTCTGATTGGGTATCATATTTAGGCAGCCTTTTTCCACCTGTTGTGTGTGGGATCTTGTTTTTGTATTGTAGCCTTTTTGCACTACAAAGCTGCACGTTCGTTTTGTTACTCTTTATTGTTTTGTTGCTGGTTCACATTAATAAACATGATGAACGCCTTCCACACTGCACCTTGGTCCAATCCTTCCAACAACGATCGTTACACACTCACTGGACTCCTATGATCACTCGGCTACGCATGCCTCTCGCTAACGTCAATATGCCTTGTCCATTGCTGTTTTGGTTAGTAATTATTGCCTTATTTCACTGTAGAGCCTCTAGCCCTGCTCAATACGCCTTATTTAACACTTTAGTTCCATCTACCACACATGCGGTGACATCACCTGAGTAAAATTATATTTCTAGAGACAATATCTCTTTCATCGTCACTCTATGCACAGGTTTACCCTCACTGTATTCACATCCTACAATACCTTTGTCTGTACATTATGCCTTGAACCTATTCTACCGTGCCCAGAAATCTGCTCCTTTTACTCTCTGTTCTGAACGTACTAGACGACCCGTATCCTCCTCCTCTGTTCCTCTGGTGATGTGGAGGTTAATCCAGGCCCTGCAGTGCCAGGCTCCACTCCCACTCCCCAGGCGCTATCATTTGTTGACTTCTGTAACCGTAAAAGCCTTGGTTTCATGCATGTTAACATTAGAAGCCTCCTCCCTAAGTTTGTATTATTCACTGCCCTAGCACACTCTGCCAACCCGGATGTCCTAGCCGTGTCTGAATCCTGGCTCCTGTCTCCTGTCTCCTGTCTGAATCCTGGCTTGGGAAATTTCCATCCTGATCTACAACAGTTTCCGACAAGATAGAACTGCCAAAGGGGGCGGTGTTGCAATCTACTGCAGAGATAGCCTGCAGAGTTCTGTCTTACTATCCAGGTCTGTACCCAAACAATTCAAGCTTCTACTTTTAAAAATCCACCTCTCCAGAAACAAGTCTCTCACCGTTGCCGCTTGCTATAGACCACCCTCTGCCCCCAGCTGTGCCCTGGACACCATATGTAAACTGATTGCCCCCCATCTATCTTCAGAGCTCGTGCTGCTAGGTGACCTAAACTGGGACATGCTTAACACCCCGGCCATCCTACAATCTAAGCTTGATGCCCTCAATCTCTCACAAATTATCAATGAACCCACCAGGTACAACCCCAAATCCATAAACACGGGCACACTCATAGATATCATCCTAACCAACTTGCCCTCCAAATATACCTCTGCTGTTTTCAACCAAGATCTCAGCGATCACTGCCTCATTGCCTGCATCCATAACGGGTCTGCGGTCAAACGACCACCCCTCATCACTTAAACGCTCCCTAAAACACTTCAGCGAGCAGGCCTTTCTAATCGACCTGGCCCGGGTATCCTGGAAGGACACTGACCTCATCCCGTCAGTAGAGGATGCCTGGTCAGTCTTTAAAAGTGCCTTCCTCACCATCTTAAATAAGCATGCCCCTTTCAAAAAATGTAGAACCAGGAACAGATATAGCCCTTGGTTCTCTCCAGACCTGACTGCCCTTGACCAGCTCAAAAACATCCTGTGGCGTTCTGCATTAGCATGGAATAGCCACCGTGATATGCAACTTTTCAGGGAAGTTAGGAACCAATATACACAGGCAGTTAGGAAAGCTAAGGCTAGCTTTTTCAAGCAGAAATGTTCATCCTGTAGCACAAACTCAAAAAAATTCTGGGACACTGTGAAGTCCATGGAGAATAAGAGCACCTCCTTCCAGCTGCCCACTGCACTGAGGCTAGGAAACACTGTCACCACTGATAAATCCCCTATAATTGAGAATTTCAAAAAGCATTTTTTTACGGCTAGCCATGCTTTCCACCTGGCTACCCCTATCCCGGTCAACTGCCCTGCACTCCCCACAGCAATTTGCCCAAGCCTCCCCCATTTCTCCTTCACCCAAATCCAGATAGCTGCACCTGTACATAGCCCATAGCCCATCAGTCAGCCGTTCCTTCCAGTTCTCTGCTGCCAATGACTGGAACGAACTGCAAAAATCTCTGAAGCTGGAGACTCTTATCTCCCTCACTAGCTTTAAGCACCAGCTGTCAGAGCAGCTCACAGATCAATGCACCTGTACATAGCCCATCTGTAAACAGCCCATCCAACTACCTCATCCCCATACTTTGCACCCCAGTATCTCTACTTGCACATTCATCTTCTGCACATCTACCATTCCAGTGTTTAATTGCTATATTGTAATTACTTCGCCACCATGGCCTACTTCGCCACTTACCTCCCTTATCTTACCTCATTTGCACTCATTTTTTCTACTGTATTATTGACTGTATGTTTGTTTATTCCATGTGTAACTCTGTGTTGTTGTATGTGTTGAACTGTTGCGCTTTATCTTGGCCAGGTCGCAGTTGTAAATGAGAACTTGTTCTCAACAAGCCTACCTGGTTAAATAAAGGTGAAATAAAATCAAAAAAAAAAATGTTTTGATCATGCCAATCTTTGAGTGGCTTCTGGGACCCCAGTTTTGATGCATTCTCACATATGTGTAATACAACTGTTAGCCCCAACCTGTTCAATACCATTTTTGGGGTACTTTTCCTAGACCAGAATTCTACCACGCATCGCATTTGCCTCACTGCTAGCTCGCCGCTAAGTCCTCTTTCACTGGAAGTCTGCAACGCTGCCTTCCTTTATGCAGTGGGTTAAGGAAGTAATGTCATCTCTGCCTCTGGAGAAGGTTAGGTACACTGTGCTTGGGTCCCGACAAAAGTTAGACTTAACCTGGTCCCCATTAATACAATATGTGGAGAGCCTGTCTTTTACTTAGTGTAACTTGCATATTTTGGTAAGCAGTCATGTCTGTTTTAGTGGCCATTTGTGCTGATAATAATTGTTCTTGAACTTTTTCCATTGTTTTTGTTTATTTGACTGTTTTTCTGTTTGTTTCTGTCCTATTTAATTTACTTTAATAGTATATCTTTGTATGATGCCTTGGTTGGTGGGTGAGTGGATTGGAGGGAGGGTGGATTGGAGGCTGGGGTGGGTGGATTGGAGGGAGGGGGTGGGTGGATTGGAGGGTGGGAGGAAGGGTGGATTGGAGGGAGGGTGGATTGGAGGGAAGGGTGGGTGGGTGGGTGGGTGGGAGGGAAGGAGGGATGTGAGATTTAGGGGTTGAGGTTGTACTGTTTTTGTTCTCATATTTGAAAATCTATAAATAAAGTAAAAAATAAATAAATAAAAGTGAAATGTATCTGAAGTCAGTTGTTAATGTAGTGTAGCAGTAGTGTAGCAACCCATACTATCTATTATTTATTTTAATTAAAAAAATTAGCTTGTTTTTGGTGTGTCTGATATCATTATTTGGTTTTATATTATGTTTATAATACTCTGTATTTTTCATGTCATGTCCTTTTTGTTGTTAATAAATTGTTAATAAAAGAAATGAAGAAAGCATTACCCTGACGAGAGGTACCGAGAGGAGAGGGATAGGCCAGGGGCATTAAAAACACAGATGAAAAGCAAAAAGACCCTGCTGTATCAATATAACTCTATCCATTAGGGTAATTAGCTAAGGCTCAAGGAGCATTCCTGACGGGCTGTGCAGGACCAGTTACTGGGATACCTGGCCTGGGACTGAGATGTGCTACCACACAACACAGTAGTCAGGTATGTTGGTCTTGCTGCAGTTAAAAACAACACAGCGCTGGTATGTCACTTTAAATCACAAAATCCATGTTTGGTACCTTTCCATTCCAGCCATTATAAAGAGCCCATCCTCCCTCCACCAGCTGCCACTGGTGTAAAATGTTAGCGTAGCATCATCACTCTGCTCCAGCTCTAGCTCTAAGCTTCTAACTGAAAGGCCAGCTGGTAATCCTGTGTAACGGGAACCATTTTGTTGTCTAACTTAGAAGGCAACCCAACACCTCCTCTCCTCTCAACCCATACTCACTCAGAGAGACACGACCAGTGGGATGGGAAACCCAGCAGACCTATCTGGGTTCAAACAGGGTTCATTTTCTTTTAAATACTTTCTAAGCACTTGATTGAGCTTGCTCTGGCTGAAATGGAAACAATGGAATACTCCCAAAAGTGCAAACCCTCCTTGACCATCTGGCATTCCAGGCCAGGCAAAATCAAACACTCCAAAGTATATAAAAGAAAACCAGTTCTATTTGAACCCAGGTCTGTAACCCATCTGTACAGAGGAGGGAAGGGAGGATCAAATAGCTAGACACCTCATATGCATACAGTCACAGCAGTATTCAGTGAAACTGTACCAACCACACTGCTGTGATAAATTCCCCCTTGGTTCAAAAGAATACTTTGCATATTAGCGCAGGTTGCGTCCCAAATGACACCCTATTCCCTATATAGGGCTCTTGTCAAAAGTAGTGCAGAATAAAGGACATAGGGTGTCATGTGGGATGCGCACATTGTATTAAATGAGGCGCCCTTTGACCCTGGAGAACACTGAGGCTAGAGTTGTACCCTTCTATGAGTAGGCCATGAGAGTAATTGGTGCTCTTCATAGTACAATGCAACCACTCAGTCACTGCCTCTGTCTACACTACTGTTATCTATGTACAATCAGGCTACTGCCAGCCAACACTCTCCCTCATTCAGAACCACTGACAATTGTGTGTGTGTGTCTACTAGTCTGGTAATTGCAGCCTAGCAGTAGTGTGAGTCGCAACTTGAGCTCCCTCCTAAAAGCTTATGAATGAGGATGGTCTCATAATGAATTTCTAGGGATTCACTGAATCTTTAATACAACATTGTTTGTCTATTTTGACTGTGTAGTGGTAGAAGCCCTAGTGTCAAGCATTACACATTTACTCCATATCCTCAGATTACTAAATCACACATTATACCAAAGACAGTACAGCATGGAGATAGGATGAAACTGTAGAAATCCCCAATAATGTTTGTAGGCGATGTCATGGCGACGTTGACTAACGGTCCCGTCAAATTAAAGCCACTCCTGCAATATAAAGTTGTTTTGACGAAAATGAAAACGTGTCAGTTTGTCACTTTCGTGAGGTTGGAGTAATAACATGTTCAACTCCTTAAGACATTGACTTGCATCTAGGTTGTGCACTTAGATTTATAGAAAATTAACTAACTAAAGAAGAATTTTTCACTTCTTTCATTTGCTTCTCAAACTCTGGCCTGGTCTGCTTGGTCTGTTTCTGGCGATGTTGCGCCTCAGGGTTTATAAACTCTGTGATTATACTGGGTACATGACATACAGTGTTAAACTATTGTATACAGTAATATCCAGGGCTATGTTACTTTGTCCTAATAAGATTAATTGAAAGACTTTACTACAGCTCCATACATGACAAGCAAATCTATTGTTATTATATTATGTTACCTCATACAAGTACTTGGGAGTATGGCTAGACGGTACAATGTCCTTCTCTCAGCACATATCAAAGCTGCAGGCTAAAGTTTTATCTAGACTTGGTTTCCTCTATCGTAATCTCTCCTCTTTCACCCCAACTGCCAAACTAACCATGATTCAGATGACCATCCTACCCACGCTAGAATAGGGAGATGTAATTTATAGATCGGCAGGTAAGGGTGCTCTCGAGTGGCTAGATTTGCCACCAATGCTCATTATAGGACACATCACTGCACTATACTCCTCTGTAAACTGTCCATCTCTGTATACCCGTCGCAAGACAGACTGGTTGATGCTTATTTATAAAACCCTCTTAGGCCTCACTCCCCCCTATCTGAGATACCTACAGCAGCCCTCATCCTACACATACAACACCCATTCTGCCAGTCACATTCTGTTAAAGGTCCCCAAAGCACACACATCCCTGGGTCGCTCCTCTTTTCAGTTCGCTGCAGCTAGCGACTGGAACGAACTGCAAAAAACACTCAAACTGGACAGTTTTATCTCCATCTCTTCATTCAAAGACTTAATCTTGGACACTCGTACTGACAGTTGTGGCTGCTTCACGTAATGTATTGTTGGCTCTACCTTTTTGCCTTTTGTGTTGTCTGTGCTTAACAATGTCTGTACCATGTTTGTGCTACTACCATGTTGTGCTGCTGCCATGTTGTGTCGCTACTGTGTTGTTGTTATGTTGTGTTGCTACCATACTGTGTTGTCATGTTTTGCTGCAATGCTGTGTTGTTGTCCTAGATCTCTCTTTATGTAGTGTTGTGGTGTCTCTCTTGTCGTGATGTGTGTTTTGTCCTACATTTTTAATCCCAGGAGGCCTTTTGCCTCAGGAGGAGCAGGAGGCCTTTTGCCTCTTGGTAGGCTGTCATTGTAAATAAGAATTTGTTCTTATGTGACTTATCTAGTTAAATAAAGGTGAAATCAAAATTAATAAAAAAGAAAGGCTTTATGTGCGCATACATAAGTGAAGTGTTTTCTTGAGACGCAAGGCCATTTAAAGTGTAGAGAAAGAGTAGAGGATTCGCAGTATGACTGTCATGACTAGCTGACTCCAGAGTGTCTGTCTGCCCCCTCCCACCCACCCACCTGGCTGTCACTGGGTGAAAAGTGATCCAGACACGGACTCAGAGCACAGGACCACCACAGTGATAGTCTTATTCGTCTGTCTGTCTGTCTGTCTGTCTGTCTGTCTGTCTGTCTGTCTGTCTGCCTGCCTGCCTGCCTGCCTGCCTGCCTGCCTGCCTGCCTCTGCCTGCCTGCCTGCCTGCCTGCCTGCCTGCACTGGGCAGACCAGGTGAGCCCAGGTCTCCTCTCACAGAGCTACTGTTGCTCTCTGATGTGCATCAGACCCCTGAATCCCATAGTCTGCCAGCCCACAGCCCTCTGAACCCTATACTCTCGGACCCCCCTCCTGTTCGAAGTGATCAGAGCAGGGACAGGAGGGAGTCTGTCTGTGGAGACCCTATACACATGAGTGAAAAGCGTACTTCATTCCCCATTATGTTCATTTTATTTATGCCTACTTTCAGATACAATACTATACCATTTGAATCTGACCCATCCTTCTCTAAAGAATGGAGAATGAAGAGAGGAAGTTAGGGAGAATGAGGTTTGCTGAGTTTAACAACATGTTCTATGTGCTCTATTCCCATTCAACCATGAAGGAATGACCACAGTGACTGTAACCAGAGATAGACATTTTTCTTCTCAGAGACCAAAACCATATCAGTCCCAGCCCTCTAACATTAACCTTAAAACCATGTCAGAGCCCAACCTTAGAACGCTGCTCTGACCTTCACTGGTCTGTAATAAAGATTTAAATTAGAGGGAACCTATGGATTCAAATGTATGGTTATTATCACATTCATATTAATTTACAAGCAGGGTTTAAAGAGAGAGAGAAATTCCACAATAACAATATCAACTCATAGGTCATCTGTCCTCCCATTGTCCTCATTGTACTCTTCCATCAGTCTGTCCTCCCATCAGACATTCTGAAAGCATAGCTTGCTCCAACAGTCTAATGAAGCTTGCTTGGGGCAAGCTGCTCATGTGTGGTAGGCTTGCAGAAACTTGAATGAATGACAGTAGGGCAGACTATCCTGTGGAGATTTCTGAAAATATTCAGACCCCTTGACTTTTTCCACATTTTGATATGTTACAGCCTTATTCTAAAATGGATTATATTGTTTTTTCCCCTCATCAATCTACACACAATACCCCATAATGACAAAGCAAAAACAGGTTTTTAGAAATGTTTGCAAATGTATATATAAAAAAGGAAATATTACATTTACATAATTATTCAGACCCTTTACTCAGTGCTTTGTTGAAGGACCTTTGGCAGCGATTACAGCCTAGAGTTTTCTTAGGTATGACGCACACTTGTATTTGGGGAGTTTTCTGGCTGGGCCACTCAACGACATTCAGAGACTTGTCCCAAAGCCACTCCTGCATTGTCTTGGCTGTGTGCTTAGGGTTGTTGTCCTGTTGGAAGGTGAACCTTCACCCCAGTCTGAGGTCCTGAGCACTCTGGAGCAGGTTTTCATCAAGGATCTCTGTACTTTGTTCCATTCATCTTTCCCTCGATCCTGACTAGTCTCCCAGTCCCTGAAAAACATCCCCACAACATGATGCTGCCACCACCATGCTTCACCGTAGGGATGGTGCCAGGTTTCCTCCAGATGTGAGGCTTGTCATTCAGGCCAAAGAGTTCAATCTTGGTTTCATTAGACCAGAGAATCTTGTTTCTCTGGTCTTTTGTCTGAGTCCTTTAGGTTCCCTTTAGCAAACTCCAAGCGAGCTGTCATGTGCCTTTTACTGAGGAGTGGCTTCTGTCTGGCCACTCTACCATAATGGCCTGATTGGTAGAATGCTACAGAGATGGTTGTCCTTCTGGAAGAATCTCCCATCTCCAGAGAGGAACTCTGGAGTTCAGTCAGAGTGACCATCGGGTTCTTGGTCACCTCCCTGACCAAGGCCCTTCTCCCCCGATAGCTCAGTTTGGCCCGGCAGCCAGCTCTAGGAAGAGTCTTAGGAGTTTCAAACTTCTTCCATTTAAGAATGATGGAGGCCACTGTGTTTGTGGGGACCTTCAATGCTGCAGAAATGTTTTGGTACCTTTCCCCCAGATCTGTGCCTCAACACAATCCTGTCTCGGAGCCCTACGGACAATTCCTTCGACCTCATGGCTTTGTTTTTGCTCTAACATGCACTGTCAACTGTGGGACCTAATATACACTGGTGTGTGCCTTTCCAAACAATGTCCAATCAATTGAATTTACCACAGGTGGACTCCAATCAAGTTGTAGAAACATCTCAATGGAAACAGGATGCACCTGAGCTCAATTTCGAGTCTCATAGCAAAGGGTCTGAATACTTATGAAAATAAGGTATTTCTGTTTTCTATTTTTAATAAAATTGCAATCATTTCGAAAAACCTGTTTCGCTTTGTCATTATGAGATTGATGAGGAAAAACATTTTTTAAATACATTTTTGAATAAAGCTGTAATGTAACAAAATGTGGATAAAGTCAAGGGGTCGGAATACTTTCCAAATGCACTGTACTTCCCACACAAGTATTTCTCTCTTTTTCTCCCCCTCTCTCTCCTTCTTCTCTCTACCCCCCTCCTCTCTCTTTCTCTCTCTTAACAGCAAGTGTGAACCATAATGCATGTAGACTTGAGGAGACCAGAGGTAAAAGCTCTGTTTCCTTAGTGAGCACAGCTCAGGGATATTCAGGTATATTAGCTAGCCAGGGGATTGAGCTTCTTTCAGTGGCCATGTTCCCTAAGAAAGCCTCTCCTAATCCTGATAAACATCCCCTCAAAGCTGTCATAACCTGAGTATACTGAGCAGCACTATCCAATACTAAATTACTGTGTGTGAAAACAAAAAGCAAATTCTCTAGAGCTAAATTTAAACTGGTCACGTATGTCAACAAAATCCCCAAAATCTAATCAACTTTTAATTGTCATGTATCAAATACAACTGGTGTAGACTTTACTGTGAAATGCTTGCTTACAAGCCCTTTCCAACGATGCAGTTTAGAAATAATAATAAAATAAGTAACACAAGGAATTAAATAAAATACACAAGAATGGTGCTATATATAGGGAGTACTAGATCAATGTGCAGAGGTACAAGGTATTTGAGGGAGATACTGTATGTACATGAAAGCAGGGTAAAGTGACTAGGCATCAGGATAGATAATAATACAACAACAAAACAACTATAATAATGTTTCTAGTTTCTCACTTTTAGCAGAGCAGGGGGAGTAGAGTTACAGTGCATACACTGTCCTTGAGGTAAACGTACTGCTGTAACGGCAGCAGCCTCTGCTATGCACCATAAGATACTGGGCTTTAAAAATGGAGCCCAGATGTATGCAACAAAGCACCTTCGTTACTATTGTCAGATAAGAGACAGAGAAAGAGAGAGACTCTCCTTAAAGAGATAAGGAGTCATTCACTCTTAGAGACTTGCCAATGAACTACATCATTAAATGTCTGTCCCTCACCTGAGAGAGGAACTCTACACTACCTGTAGCACAAAAGAAAGGGACTGCCTTTCTTACCCCAAATTACTCAGAGTTGTCTTTTTGTTGAGGCCACTATAGTCAAGAAAGGACTGTGCAACTAAAGTAATGTGCTTACTGTGGTCCATAGAATCATGTTGAGGAGGAAATTGCAACGTTCTTCGTCGGAATGAGAAGGATCAGACCAAAGTGCAGCGTGGTAAGTGTTCATGATTATTTATTTAAACTGAACACTGAGACAAAATAATAAAATAGAACAACACGAAACAGTTCTGTCTGGTGCAGACACAAAACAGAAAACAACTACCCACAAAACACAGGTGGGGAAAAAGCTGCCTAAGTCTGACTCTCAATCAGAGATAACGATAGACAGCTGGCTCTGATTGAGAACCACACCCAGCCAAACACAAAGAAATACAAAACATAGAAAATTGACATAGAATGCTCACCCAAATCACACCCTGACCAAACCAAAATAGAGACATAAAAAGCTCTCTATGGTCAGGGCGTGACAGTACCCCCCCCCCCCCCCCCAAAGGTGCGGACTCCGGACGCAAAACCTGAACCTATAGGGGAGGGTCTGGGTGGGCATTTCTCCACGGTGGCGGCTCTGGTGTGGGACGTAGACCCCGCTCCACCTCTGGCTTGGCCCACTTGGGTGGCGCCTCTAGAGCAGGGACCCTCGTAGCGGGCCCCGGACTGGGGACCTTCGTAGCGGGCCCCGGACTGGGCACCCTTGTAGCGGGCCCCGGACTGGGGACCCTTGTTGGGAGCTCCGGACTGGAGGGCGACACTGGAGGCTCCGGACTGGAGGGCGTCGCTGGAGGGTCCGGACTGGAGGGCGTCGCTGGAGGGAGGAGACGCAGAGACAGCCTGGTGCGTGGAGCTGCCACAGGGCCCACCAGGCTGGGGAGAACTACAGGAGGCCTGGTGCGTAGAGGAGGCACCGGAAGGACCGGGCTGTGGGGGAGCACTGGAGATCTGGTGCTTACCACTTGCACCTCTCCATTTGGCTCAATGCCCACTTTAGCCCGGCACGGGCGGAGCGCAGGCATAGGACGAACTAAACCTTCCCAGCGCCCCGGAGACACAGTACGCAGAGCCGGCGCAGGATACCCTGGGCCGAAACGGCGCACCGAAGACCAAGCGTGCTGAGCTGGCACAATCCGCCCTGGCTGGATGCCCACTCTTGCATGGCACTTGCGGGGGGCTGGCATATAGCGCTCCGGGCTATGAGCGCGCACTGGAGACACCGTGCGCTTTACCGCATAACACGGTGCCTGACCAGTACCACGCTGCTTCCGGTAAGCACGGGGAGTTGGCTCAGGTCTATCGCCTGACTCCGCCAATCTCCCCGTGTGCCACCCACAAAAAATGTTTGGGGTTGCCTCTCGTGCCTGCTGCGCTGCCTTGCCTCATATCGCCGCCTCTCAGCTTTAGCTGCCACCAGTTCTTCTTTCGGGCGCCGATATTCCCCAGCCTGTCTCCAGGGTCCCTGTCCGTCCAATATCTCCTCCCATGTCCAGGAGTCCTGAACCCTCTGCTCCTCCATACCACGCTGCTTGGTCCGCTTGTGGTGGGTAGTTCTGTAACGTTCGTCGTCGGAATGAGAAGGAAAGCGCAGCGTGATTATTTATTTAAACTGAACACTGAGACAAAATAAAAAAAATGGAACAACACGAAACAGTTCTGTCTGGTGCAGACACAAAACAACTACCCACAAAACACAGGTGGGAAAAAGATGCCTAAGTATGGTTCTCAATCAGAGACAACGATAGACAGCTGCCTCTGATTGAGAACCACACCCAGCCAAACACAAAGAAATACAAAACATAGAAAATGAACATAGAATGCCCACCCAAATCACACCCTGACCAAACCAAAATAGAGACATAAAAAGCTCTCTACGGTCAGGGCGTGACAGAAATCCTCAATGGTCTTAAGTTATAAGCTAAGCCTGAATAAAAAGACATCCACTCTGTTAGTCTATAGTACTGGCTCACACTATGCTCAATTGGTGATTGTCTCACAGACTGATAACATGCAGCACGCTGGCACTTGTCTTCCAATGTGACCATTCCTCCACACAGCATACATATTCCTCAAACAATTCAGTATGGTATAATGACACATTAATTCTCCAGTCACAACAAGTTCTGAGTTCCAAAGTGAGAATATAAGCCTACCATTATCTAGTATTATCCAATTGAATTAAACAGTGTGGTAAAGATGAGTAAATGTCTTCCACTTATCGTCACACAGGATCTGATCTGATGCCATGTTTTTCTCTCTTGCCATTTCTTAACCGTGATATTTCCTGGGCACAGTGCGACACCATAGTTTACACAGGACAAACAGGTGCATATGGCTTGGTAAAGTTAGCCCAGAGATTCTCTCTGAAGTCTACAGTAACTTCCCACTGCCCTCTACTGGTTAGCCTGGTTAACCAAACATTGCATTTCCAGAACATTAGTAGGGGCGCTCTGTGATGGTTAAAATGGCAAGTTTCCCAAACACTGAGAGAGCTCTCCAGGGATGTTCCCATCCGGTGGCTATAATGTCTTCTCTATACTTTAGGACTCAATTAGAACGTTATTTAACATTATATGAACGTTGCCTGTTTGCTGGGTTAATACTTACAAGCCTGGCTTGGCTTGGTTCGGCTCAACTCAGTAGTGTGAAAAAGGGTTCATTTTCCTTACCAGCCTCTCCTTAAAGATTATGGACCGCAGCCATTTGAAGTCGAGAGCTTTGAAGGCAGAGAGGACGAAGAGGGAGTCCTGTTCGTAGCGTTCAGTCTTCTGGATGGCTCCCTCTGGGTAGGTGATACGCATGGTGGTCTTGGAGCCCACATCCTTTTCATAGCCAGACACTGGAGCCTCGTTCAACCTGCAACACACACAGGTGGACTGGGATTAGGAATCGATAAACACAGGGTTCTCACAATCACAGAACCTGGGCTCTTTCTCAATTTGTCTTTCCTCAATTCCTCACATCCTCTCTCTTTGCCTCCTTCTCAAAACATATCGGAAGGAAGGAACTTTGGATGTTTTCTTCTAGAGCTTTTGATAAGGAGGTGAGGAGAGAGGATGGAAGGAATCTAGGAAAGATTATTTAAGAATCCTAGTGTTAATGTGCCTTAACTGACCTTGCAATCACATCGTACTCGTCAATCTTCACACCCATAGACTTGTTGGCCAGAATACCACCATTTCCCATGATGATGCACTTCTTACAACTCTGACTAGAAGAGCAGGAAAAAAACAGCACAAACACAAGTTCTATGAGGTTTGTGAAGTGAGAACATGCCAAGTACGGAACAGTGATTAATTTGATTCTGATATGATATGTAGTTGAGCTTTCGCTATTGGGTCTTACGTTTTAGAGAATGTGACCTATGTTTAGTCTGAGTTCTACATTCCATGTGGAAAAATAAACACATGATCAATTTCCTTAGTTGATGAAATCAGGTCTGCAGATTCTAGTGGCTGTGGAAAGAACCAAGACCTAAAAAGACAGAATGCTGGCCAGAAGTGAAATTATAAAACTACCAAAACGGCTGCCTGCTGCCTGTGTGATTATAATTCATTAATCTTTATGTTGGAAGTAAAATTACTCAGCAAAGTGTCCTGGATTGGAAAAACATATTTCTAGCCTGGTCCCGGATCTGTTTGTGCTTTCTAGCCAACTCAAATCCAATGGTTGTTTTGGCATGCCAATGACCATAGGAGTTGGCAAGACAGCACAAACAGATCTGGGACCAGACAACAGCTTTTCTGAGACAGCTCCAGAGTTTTCAGAATGTCCTGGCATAACCCCTTTTAAACTCCCCTAGTCATCCCTGTTGTTGTAATAGACCTGTTATGGTGCTTGAGGTGTGACATACCTGTCCAGCTCATCTCCCAGACCATAGCTCTTTGTTGCTGTCAGAATATTATCTATGATCTTTTCTGAGGAGAGATGAGGAGAAAAACACAGCATCTGAGTAGAAGATAAAAGTCCTGTTATAAAGAGGCTCTCAACACATAAATTCCACCCTGCATCATCACCTCAGCAGAGAGACCAAGGTAGTGTTGTAAACCTGGTGGACTTTGTCACTTTGATAAATGAACCAGGGAATGAAGCCAGAGGAGAGGCTGGGTGGGCTGACAGAGGGGAGGAGAGGTGAACAGAACAGAACAGAATACTTCTTCATGTTATACAACCATCAGAGATATCTGGGTGGCCAGGCAGGCAGTCCAGGACAGAGAGGTAAGAGCAGGGCCTCATACAGAGCATGTACACCTCCTGGGTCGGAGCAGAGAAGCGCTGAGTCCCAAATGGCACCCTATTCCCTATACAGTGCACTACTTTTGCCCAGAGCCCTATGGGTCAAAAGTAATGCACTATATAGGGAAAAGGGTCCAATTTAGGACGCTTAGGACGCAACAATACTGTATACAGCTTAAGACACTGAGAGGAAAAACGATAGGGCACGAAGAAATACCCGGTTAGAGGAATGGCATTTTTAAACAAGCACATTCTCCAGGCTGATGCGGGCAACAATCCTTGGACCTCAGGGAATGAGGTTACATCACGACACCTCTGGAATCTTAGATGCTCTGGTTCTTTCAACAAACCACTATATAACTGGCTATTTATCTAGCCTGTTATTCTAGGAAGAAAAAAAAGTGTAGAGTAAAGAATAACTTCAATCTGGATGTTTTCTATGCAATTGATGAGGGTAAATACACGTGCCCTATAATTCAGGGGATCAGGATTAAACTAATTGGGAAAACAGATGTAAGCTCTGAAACGCTGGACCATTTATCACGAGACGAAAGTCCACACGATTTGACTGTATAGCCTAGCAGTTGCGTGCTATTCATGATTATTGACATTCAACTAAATTGCCAGGGCATTAAATTGCCATTAGATACTGTTTCTCAGATACAATGAAGATCATAAGATGGAATCGTACTCCCACATGACCCAAGGATGACATTTGAGTCCGAAATAATGTAATAATGTAATTTATGGAATCACAGAGTTATGGAATCAGACCTTTTCATTTGTGATGAGTCATTTTTTAACTTTTATGGATTCAGTCCATAAAAACGGAGTCCCTATTTGACACATGATTTAAACGAATAACACATTATAACACATACTATAGAATAATTAAGGGTCGCTCAGAAGCAGTCAACAGCATTGATGTGGAGACAGTTACATCTTCGTCCAAAATTTCTTGGATATCTGTAGTGTGACTAACACTGGAGAGATAGGCCTGCGTCTCAAATCGCACCCTTTTCCCTATATAGTGCACTGCTATTGAGTAGTGCACTATATAGGGAATAGGGTGCCATTTGGGACGCAATCGAGATGTTGACTACTGTGGTGATATCCCAGATACAAACAGACTAGATCAATCAGGCTGGATGGGAATCAGTTGAAAAGATTGTCTCTCCTTCCAGCCAAACCACACAGCTGATATCAGATGAGAGGGCTAAGCTACCATAGCACCATCTGTAAGGAAGGGGGACCTAGGCTAGGCACATTCCTGAACAAAACAAATCTCTGACAATGTAGGACTCCAACCAGATCTACCAACCGATCAACAGCAAAATAAGGGCTTACGTATGACCTTAATAACCTATGTTCATGCAAAAGGGAAGACCACATGTTCAGTGTGATCCCACAAACTGACCTCTTTATTTAACTAGGCAAGTCAGTTAAGAACAAATTCTTATTTACAATGACGGCCTACCCCCGGACGACGCTGGGACAATTGTGTGCCACCCTATGGGACTCCCAATCATGGCCGGTTGTGATACAGCTTGGAATCGAACTACGGTCTGTAGTGACGCCTTTAGCACTGAGATGCAGTGCCTTAGACCGCTGCGCCACTCGGGAGCCCTACTACTGAGCCTCAGAACAGAAAACGCCCAGGACGTGTTAGTTGGATGGGAGAAGAGAGTCTGTGTTTGTTGGGCTTCCTGGTTCAGATCAGCCATGAGCATGAGGGCAGGCAGTCAGGCCACAAATACCTCACTGATTATTACTGATTAACACATTTAAATGAGAATAACCTGTATAAATAAAGGTTAAATGAAATAAAACTGATTAGCTGATGCTGTGTTGAAGACAAGGCTACATACTGTAGCTACTCATTCCACCATTAACATGTGTTTGGGTGGGATACTTGCGGTGTGAGGATCAAAAGCCTGGGACTGGGAGGTAATCAGGGCCTGTGACTGGTAGGCCGAAGGATGTGACGGTCAGACAGTGGTGCTGTGTTGGTGCTTCTCAATGTTACTGCCAAAGGGCAGGACATTGATGGACACAGTTCTCAGAGTCACAGATTTCTACGAGAACGCTAGCTAGCTAACACCCTTCCTCTGATACCGAGAACCATGAACATCAAGACATGATCTTAACATGTTTTGCACACGCAACATGATGAGCTAGACTACACAGCCATCTCCTGATACCTTTCCAGAGATATTTAGAGCACTGACACACTCGTTATCATCACTACATTTAGCCAGATTTATATTAAAACAGATTCTATTATATTAATATTGAACCCAAAACATTTATGTAAAACTTCGATGAGATGAAACACTTCAATTAAATGGGTGATCTCATTGTTTTAGAATGGATAAGCGAGGGGCAGGAAGACGGAGCAGGTTGATGCTTTGCTGTGATAGCCTGATCCCTGCATAGAGGCCTGATCCCTGCATAGCAGCCTGATCCCTGCATAGAGGCCTGATCCCTGCATAGAGGCCTGATCCCTGCATAGAGGCCTGATCCCTGCATAGCAGCCTGATCTCTGCATAGAGGCCTGATCCCTGCATAGCAGCCTGATCCCTGCATAGCAGCCTGATCCCTGCATAGAGGCCTGATCCCTGCATAACTTTGAGCAGCAGTGATGTTCTTCTCGATAAGGCCAGTATTTGTTCTCTCCCTCGTCTTAGCACTGACCCAGAGCACATAGCTACATCCTCCTCCCTGTAGGTGAGCTACTTGGCTTTCTTGAGTCAACAGCGTCCTCTACCAGGAGCTCCCCATTCTTCATGGTCATCCAACTGTGATCTGACTAACTATGAACAAAGACATGGATGTCAGTGGATGAAATAAACAGATAAAAACTGAGGTCCATACCTTGCGTTTTCATTCCAAAAGGTGGGAAAAAGTTGCTGATCTTGGAGAATCGTCTAAAGTTTGGATCGAGGAACATGGGGGCTGGTTTAGCGAACCTGGAGATAAACGGAGAGCACAATTTATAAAAAGTGAGAGTGAGACTAGTTTTTAACCTTGATTTAACTAGGCAAGTGAGTTATTAAGAAAAAAATATTATTTACAATGACGGTCTAAATGGCTTGTTCAGGGGCAGAACAAGAGATTTTTACCTTGTCAGCTCAGGTATTCGATCTTTGGTTACTGGCCCAATGCTCTAACCACTAGCCTACCTGCCGCTAGTGAGAATTAACAGGCCATAAATAAGAGCAGCCAGACAGACAGGCACACACGGACAGACAGGCACAGACAGACAGGCACAGACAGACACACAGCCCCCGCGTGGAGGTAAGGCAGGGGATGCTCTGATTAATGTGAGGCAGCATGCTTTACAGGATTACAGGAGTTGAGTTTCATGTCATCCACTGGCTGTCTCCCTCTTTTTCAGCACCCAGAGCAGAGAGGAGAGATGTCTGACGTACTGTTACAGTTGAACCATGAGAGGGAAAAAATATACATGACCTAAGGTGAGTGAACACTCAGGAACACTATAATAACTACAATAGGTTAAATAGTGGTCAATAGGGATCTTCTGTTGTACTCTCCAGTGTGTTAGTATCAGGCATCTTTAGCATTATGTATTTATTTATTTTTTGCATTTATTTAACTAGGCAAGTCAGTTAAGAACAAATTATTATTTACAATGACGGCCTACCGGTGAAGCCTTGTTCAGGGGCAGAATGACAGATATTTTTACCTTGTCAGCTCGGGGATTTGATCCAGCAACCTTTCGGTTACTGGCCCAACGCTCTAACCACTAGGCTACATGCCGCCCCATCATCCCTACCATGGTTTGACTAACAGGTTATACCTCAGTCTCCTCTGTCTGTGAATGACTAGCCACATCATCTTGAGAGAGCACTCCAAGGTCTAATCATACTATAACTGTAAACACAAACAGTGATTCCATTCTACAATGAAATCAGACACTTTTGACATTGAGCAGTTTGATCCTTCATTGCAGGTAATTGACTGTAATGCAGGTATTGTGTTGATCGTGATGCAGGTAGTTGACCGTAATGCAGGTATTGTGTTGATCGTGATGCAGGTAGTTGACCGTAATGCAGGTATTGTGTTGATCGTGATGCAGGTAGTTGACCGTGGTGCAGGTAGTTGACCGAGATGCAGGTAGTTGACCGAGATGCAGGTAGTTGACCGAGATGCAGGTAATTGACCGTAATGCAGGTACTGTGTTGACCTTGATGCAGGTAATTGACCGTAATGCAGGTACTGTGTTGACCGTGATGCAGGTAGTTGACCGCGATGCTGGTAGTTGACTGTGATGCAGGTAAATGACCGTAATGCAGGTACTGTGTTGACCGTGATGCAGGTAGTTGAGTTGACTGTGATGCAGGTAGTTGACCATGATGCAGGTACTGTGTTTACCGTAATGCAGGTACTGTGTTGACCGTGATGCAGGTAGTTGACCGTAATGCAGGTACTGTGTTGACCGTGTTGCAGGTAGTTGACCGTAATGCAGGTACTGTGTTGACTGTGATGCAGGTAGTTGACCGTAATGCAGGTACTGTGTTGACCGTGATGCAGGTAGTTGACCATGCTGCAGATAGTTGACCATGATGCAAGTAGTTGACCGTGATGCGGGTAGTTGATCGTAATGCAGGTAGTTGATCGTAATGCAGGTACTGTATTGACCGTGATGCAGGTGGTTGACCATGGTGCAGGTAGTTGACCGTGATGCAGGTAGTTGACTGTGACGCGGGTTCTGTGTTGACCGTGATGCAGGTAGTTGACCGTGACGCGGGTACTGTGTTGACCGTCATGCAGGTAGTTGACCGTAATGCAGGTACTGTGTTGACCGTGATGCAGGTAGTTGACCGTGATGCAGGTAGTTGACCATGATGCAGGTAGTTGACCATGATGCAAGTAGTTGACCGTGATGCGGGTAGTTGATCGTAATGCAGGTAGTTGATCGTAATGCAGGTAGTTGATCGTAATGCAGTAACTGTGTTGACCGTAATGCAGGTAGTTGATCGTAATGCAGGTACTGTATTGACCGTGATGCAGGTAGTTGACCGTGATGCAGGTAGTTGACTGTGACGCGGGTTCTGTGTTGACCGCGATGCAGGTAGTTGACCGTGACGCGGGTACTGTGTTGACCGTCATGCAGGTAGTTGACCGTAATGCAGGTACTGTGTTGACCGTGATGCAGGTAGTTGACCGTGATGCAGGTAGTTGACTGTGACGCGGGTACTGTGTTGACCGTACTGTGTTGACCGTGATGCAGGTAGTTGACCGTAATGCAGGTACTGTGTTGACTGTGATGCAGGTAGTTGACCGTAATGCAGGTACTGTGTTGACCGTGATGCAGGTAGTTGACTGTGACGCGGGTTCTGTGTTGACCGCGATGCAGGTAGTTGACCGTGATGCAGGTTCTGTGTTAACAGTGATGCAGGTAGTTGACCGTGATGCAGGTTCTGTGTTGTCCGTGATGCAGGTAGTTGACCGTGATGCTGGTAGTTGACCGTGATGCAGGTAGTTGACCGTGATGCAGGTTCTGTGTTAGCAGTGATGCAGGTAGTTGGCCGTGATGCAGGTAGTTGACCGTGATGCAGGTAGTTGACCGTGATGCAGGTGCGAGATACACATAAGGGCCAAGACCACTGTGTAGAAGTGTCCTGCCACCTGGATCAACCATAGACTGGCACCAGTTTAAAGACATACTGATGCCAACTGATATGTCAGACACCTAATGAGGGTATTTTTTGTTTTTACAGACAGTAAGGTAATCCTTTTACCACATGACTCATAATAACTACTGCACCACTCTGAGACTACATACCATTCCACTTGATTCTCCCTTTAGAGAAACGCATGCAGTTTCACCCAGTACATCTGAAGTCCGATTGAGTTTGAGGGGACATGTTCAACATTGCATGTAAAATGAAAATTACATAGTTAGGCGAACTCATTTTTTGTTGGTTTAGTGTTTCAACAAACATTTAGTATGTTCTGGTCTATTTAGTGCTCACATCTGTTTCCACTTTGAGACATCAAGCCTCAGACTGGGCCTCTGACTGACTGGGAACCTGGGTCCTTTTCATTTGGGCACACAATGGCAAACATTTTACAACGTTGTGCAACAGATAATGAAAATGAGCCTTCCTTAATTAAGTCCAGATAGTCCATCCTTGTTTTCTTACGTAAGGTGCCTAATGAACATGACCCTGGTTGTTGTGTCACCACGAGTTTCAGACTGACATTTTCCATAAGGCCTCATCTTCACATCCTCAGAATGAAAAGGACATACTTTAAGGTATATATGAGATAACACTATCGCAGGAGAGAAAGACCCCACCAAGAAAAAAGAATGCTGGTCAGAGGGACCAATTAGCCCAGGACAAGCTCTACAGAACTCTGGCTCAAGACATTGTACTCAGATCAAATCATGTCTGTCTCCCTGCCAGAGAGCCACTTGTGTATGTGTGTGTGTGTGTGTGTGTGTGTGTGTGTGTGTGTGTGTGTGTGTGTGTGTGTGTGTGTGTGTGTGTGAACCCGCTCAGAGGTTCTGACAAGGCCAACACTCTTGATTATATGGCTATTTGCATGTTGCTCTGAGGCATCATGCTAAGACTTTCAGAACACTAAAGGAAAACGAAACCGGTCACATGGGACCTTTTCTCCAAATCAATCAAGAAACGCAGAATGAAGAATTAGCCAAAACAGCCATGATTTGCTCCACTGACAAAGGTTAGTCTTCATACCATGTATATAATACATTCAGCTTTTGAGTTTTGACAAAGACAACTTGGAGATAATGTTGTTTCTGGTTTACCAGACTAGTAAAT
Organism: Salvelinus alpinus; assembly: GCF_045679555.1. Taxonomy (NCBI): domain Eukaryota; kingdom Metazoa; phylum Chordata; class Actinopteri; order Salmoniformes; family Salmonidae; genus Salvelinus; species Salvelinus alpinus. The sequence continues at coordinate 34,464,327 of NC_092101.1, read as the reverse complement.
ATTCTGAATACAGTAATATCACAATTTAAGTTCCCTCTCAACAAAACAAAAAACACCTGTAGATGGTGGAAGAAACCTCACCCAGAAATGAGATGATGGAGAAACCTCAAACCTCACCCAGAAATGAGATGATGGAGAAACCGCAAACCTCACCCAGAACAGAGAAAGTGTTTCTTTAACCCAGACAACCCCTTCAGTCTTGGCAGCTGCTGTTTTTTTGTTCATGTGTAATATCACATAATGAACAGCAAATTAGCACTGATCTAGCGGGATATAACAAACGGCTAATCAGAGAATGCTGGAATGTCTGCAGCTTAACAATTAAGTAATGCTTTGCTGTGCAGGGCAGGCCTTATGAATGAGAGCCCATTTCCTTTGGGGCCCTCAGTCGCATACCGACAATCCTCCTCTCACCTGCTGCTAATTTGTCTCCCAGAGAGAAGAAGAAAGGGGAAAGAAGAAGCAGAAAGAAGGAGAAGAAGAAAGGAGAAGAATCAAATCAAACTTTATTTGTCACATGCGCCAAATACAAGAAGTGTAGACCTTACCATGAAATGCTTACTTACAAGCCCTTAACCAACAGTGCAGTTCAAGAAAGAGTTATGAAAATATTTACCAAATAAACTAAAGTAAGAAATTATAAAAAGTAACACAACAAAATATCAATAATGAGGCTATATTTGCGGGTTACAGGTTAGTCGAGGTAATTTGTACATGTAACTAGGGGTGAAGTTACTATGTAAATACTCCGGTGGCCATTTGATTAATTGTTCAGCAGTCTTATGGCTTGGGGATAGAAGCTGTTAAGGAGCCTTTTGGTCCAAGACTTGGTGCTGCGATACTGTTGAAGAAGAAGAAGGAGGAAGAAAGAGGAAGAAGAAAGAAGAAAAATAAGAAGAAAGAGGGAGAAAGAAAAAGAAGAAAGAAAAAAGAAAGAGCAAGAAGAACAATAAGAAAAAGAAGAAAGAAAAAGGAAAGAGAAAGAAGAACAAGAAGAAAAAGAAGAAAGAAAAAGGAAAGAGAAAGAGGAACAAGAAGAAAAAGAAGAAAGAAAAAGGAAAGAGAAAGAGGAACAAGAAGAAAAAGAAGAAAGAAGAAAAAGAAGAAAAATAATAATAAGAAAACAACGTAGAATATCGGTCAGTTTAAGGTCTTTCTCTCTCTCTCAAATATCTCTTTCTCTCTCTCTCTCTCTCTCTGTGTATTGTGGGAGTTGCGTGTCTAAGGGTGCTAAACGAGACCAGATAAGTGGATGGGGCCCATCGCTCTCACGCACTGGGACGACCGCACAGCACAACAGACCAAAAAAAGATACCAACTCCCATCGGACTGCCTGATGCATCCTGGGGCTCTTATTTAAAATAGTGAAAGAGAAGAGAGAAAGAGATAGAGATGGGGTGGTTAGAGAGAGGGAACGAGAGAGATAGAGAGAGCAAGAGAGAGAGCGACAGAGAGATGGGGGTGGTTAGAGAGAGAGCGAGAAAGAGAGAGAGACAGAGAGATGGGGGTGGTTAGAGAGAGAGAGAGAGAGAGAGAGAGAGAGAGAGAGAGAGAGAGAGAGGCCCTAAGAAAACACCATACACAGGTGAAGGTATTTTCATGGTGTGGAGCCTTATCTAGTGTTGAATAATTGAGAAAGGGAAATGGGATCTTCCATCTCTCACGCCACTCTGAACTCAGAACTCAGCTCAGGGAGATTTCCACATGACAGGACTAGTGTCCATGATGGCACAAGGTACATAAGTAAAGTACATTGTGTAAAAAGGAGAAATGCCTGGATAGACAAGAGCACAAATGGGAACTGGATCGGGATCGCTCAGTGACCATAGTCTTCTCTTGTCATTAAAAAGTCAGGGTCAACATTCACTACACATCATGATCGTTAATTGCAGGCTTTGACAAGACATTTGTGTATGTATCGTTCATAGTGAATTACACTATCCTTTTAATAATAACCAATATTAAAACTACCAAATAAAGTTCACATCAGTGGTAACTTAATGAAACATCTGACATCTTTAATATACAGTATAATGTGTCAAATAGAATTTGCTGAAATTTGTAATGGATGACCAGGAAGAACATGTGTTTCCACAGTGCTGTGGATGGTAGGAAATCAGTGACCTTTCACCAGGCAGAGGCAGAGGGTATATCTCAATTTGTCTTTCCTTGATTCCTCATGCCCTGTCTCCTCGCCTCCTCAAAACACATTGGAAAAGAACATCCAAGGCCCCTCCCCTTCAGATCTTCTCCACCAATATTTGTTGATAAGGTTGCAAATAGAGAGGACACAAGTAATCAAGGAAAGATTGAGAAAGATCCAAAGAGGCAGAAGTCACAGGAAGGTCAACATCTTCACTGAGGGTTCCCTGACGCTTGACCCCTAAACTGTCAAATGGGAGGACCATCTGAGTCATTCTAACCAATCGTCTGGGGTCAGGTCACCTATGACTCTCCATGGCTGTCTCTCTTTAGCCGGGGCGAGCCGGACAATGGGCCAGTGGTCTGCCATCAGACAAAGCAGCAGTTCTATGCTTCCTATGGGTTTTTTTCTGGACGGAGGAAGCGACTCATGCTCACAATGTGAGAGGGGCTTTCTGTAGGATCTGAGATGGAGCCGACGATAATCTGTGGGTTTATTGTGAAGATGTTGAGACTCAATGAAGTTGCATATACAATACAGTAGGGCACTGAGGATTATAAAGTACAAGTGAATGGAGTCATGAGAGGGAAAGCTGTGGTCAGAGAGAGTGAAAGAAAACCGTGAATGAGGCCGTTGTCAGGGTAGCGCCATCATCATCATCATCATCATCATCATCTCAACTAAGCTTGAAGTAACACACTTTACTAAAATAGGGAGAGAAAATGATCATGGGGTGCTGAATCATAACTATGTATCTTAAACCAAATTATATAATATCATAAATGTATCATAAACCAAATAACACTATAGAATATCATAAATGTATCATAAACCACATGTTATAATATCATAAATGTATCATAAACCACATTTTATAATATCATAAATGTATCATAACCCAAATAACACTATAGAATATCATAAATGTATCATAAACCACATTTTATAATATCATAAATGTATCATAAACCAAATTATATAATATCATAAATGTATCATAACCCAAATAACACTATAGAATATCATAAATGTATCATAAACCACATTTTATAATATCATAAATGTATCATAACCCAAATAACACTATAGAATATCATAAATGTATCATAAACCAAATTATAAACTGGGTGGTTTGAGCCCTGCATGCTGATTGGCTGAAAGCCGTGGCATATCAGGGCATGACAAAACACATATTTTTACTGATCTAATTATATAATTAAGCAATAAAACCCCCTGGGGTTTGTGGTATATGGCGTTGCGCTGTGCATAAGAACAGCCCTTATCCATGTTATATTGGCCATATACCACACCCCCTCAGGTCTTATTGCTTAATTATATCACATCATATCAGAAATGTAAAAAGCTTTGGCTCACATTGGATAGATGGTGGTCATCTTGGCAGCTGCGTAGCCAGGCTTACAGACTCCCTCGCTGAGATTACCATACTTGTACATCAGCTCCAAAGGTCTGTGGTACAAAGAGGAGAGGTCAGAGACAGAGAAGAGATCACGCAAAGAGGAGAGGTCAGAGATAGAGAAGAGGTCACGCAAAGAGGAGAGCTCAGAGACAGAGAAGAGGTCACGCAAGGAGGAGAGGTCAGAGACAGAGAAGAGGTCACGCAAAGAGGAGAGGTCAGAGACAGAGAAGAGGTCACACAAGGAGGAGAGGTCAGAGACAGAGAAAAGGTCACGCGAGGAGGAGAAGAGATGGTGTGTGAGCATGAATAGAAGCTTTCTAAAAGCCTAAAAAGCTGCACAAGCCTTAGAAAATAACCAGGAACATTCTGCATGACTGGAACTGTTAAGAACAAACAACTAGATCATTGAACCTTTGAATCCAAAAAATACATTTTGATGAATATTTGATGGCTCTGTACTGTAAACAAATATCTTAACATGTCTTTAATCTGTCATTGTTGTCTACAACTAACTGTAGGTCTAATGCACAACGAGTAGTTTTGGTATGCAATGTGGAAACACTTCAAATCATTCATATTGACCTGTCACAAAGGTATTATAACAGTTCATCCATCTTGCTAATGTGATACTCTATCATAATATATCATACTCTATCATAATATATCATACTCTACCACAATATATCATACGCTATCATAATATATCCTACTCTATCATAATGTACAATACTCTATCATAATATATCATATTCTATCATAATATATCATATTCTATCATAATAAATCATAATATATCATACTCTATCATAATGTGCAATACTCTATCATAATATACCATACTCTATCATAATGTACAATACTCTGTCATAATATATCATACTCATTCATAATGTACAATAATCTATCATAATATATCATACTCTATCATAATATATCATACTCTGAAAGAAAACAGTACAAGATACTGTATCTACTGTGGAGGTTGGGTTAACAAGATCAGAACTCCTATAAGTTTAATTTCATTTAATAAAAGCCAACAAATAAAAGGATAAAATAAAAGGTTAGAACATGCACAGATGGCCTCCCTACTTAGCTTAGGGCTCAAGCATAAGAGCATGATACCCCCACCCTAAAAAAGTTGAGCCAGATACAACTTTATCTTGATTATTGTCCAGTCATATGGTCAAGTGCAGCAAAGAAGGACCTAGTTAATTAAGCTGCAGCTGGCCCAAAACAGAGAGGCACATCCTGCTCTTCATTGCAATCAGAGGGCTAATATAAATACTATGCATGCCAGGCTCTCTTGGCTAAGAGTTGAGGAAATACTGACTGCATCACTTCTTGTTTTTATAAGAAACATTAATGTGTTGAAAATTATAAAATTGTTTGTATAGTTAACTTACACACAGCACTGACACACACACTTACCCCACCAGACATGCCACCAGGGGTCTTTTCACAGTCCCCAGTTACTTAACAAATTCAAGGAAACCACAGTACTATATAGAGCCATGATTGCATGGAATTCCATTCCATCTCATATAGCTCAAGTAAACAGCAAACCTGCTTTCAAAAAACAAATAAAGCAACACCTCTCCACCATGTGACGTACTAGTTGTGTATGTACTGACATGTATGTGGAACCGATAGATGCACACACACATACTACATGTTAAGGTTTTAAATGGAAAGCATTTTGTCTGTAATGTCTTTTCTGTTATGTTTCGGGCCCCAGTAAGACTAGCTGTTGCCATTGGTGTCGATCCTAATAAAATCAACAAGAAAAAAATCTAAAATCCTAAAATATAAACCCTAAAACCGTTTTGACTGAAACAGCTGCAGTGAATTAATGTAAAAATATAAGGAGCTAATTGGTGAAAACTCAGAAGTAACAAGTCTTTCACCGAAAAGGGAGGGAAGCTTTGTTTATTTTACGTAGGCTCTCACCTCTCTCCGTTGAGTCAGTGAAACACAAATAAAACCTTTCAACAGACTACGTATCTACGTATCTACGTATCTATCCACAGGCCAGTGTGTGGGGGAGAGACAACCTGTTGTGGAATGTATACTGGTGGAAAGAATCCCTCACATATCACCATATCTGCATCCAAAATGGCACCCTATTCCCTATATAGTGCACTACTTCTGAACAGAGCCCTACAAGCCCTGGTCAACAGTCGTGCACCACATAGGGTGCCATTTGGGACGTATCCCAGGAGTTGCAGTATCCCTCCATTTCCAGCAAGGTAAAGATAACCCCAAGAAGCCCCTAAAATTATTCAGACTTAGAGATGACTCGGATTGACGATGTAAAATGGTTTCTAGTCGAGGTGGGGCTGGTCATTGGTGAGGGCACCAGTTGTTGACAGATCGTTCGTTAATAAAACGGAAAACAGTTCACCTCACAGGGAGAGGTTACATTCCAAATGGCAGCCTATTCCCTTTATAGTGCACTACTTTTGACCGAATCCGTATGAGCCCTAGTCAACAGTAGTGGTATAAATAGGGAATAGGGTGCCATTTTTAGTACCACACACACATTGGTATTAATTACTGCTCTGAACAGCCGCTTTTAACCTCCTCATTAATAACCTGATGAGCCAATGGCTTAGTCAAATAAACAGAGAGGCTATTGGACGAGCAGCCAGAGGAACTAGATCAGGAAAGGTAGGGCCCAGCACCATAGCATTATAATACTGTATAATAATAAGCTATTCCACTAACAGTAGCAGACACTTTTGAGTGCAAACACTTTTAGTATTCAAGGGTTTTTCTTTATTTTAATTATTTTTTTACATTGCAGAATAATAGTGAAGACATCAAAACTATGAAATAACACATATGGAATCATGTAGTAACCAAAAAAGCGCTAAACAAATCTAAATATATTTTATATTTGAGATTCTTCAAAGTAGCCACCATTTGCCTTGATGACAGCTTTGCACACTCTTGGCATTCTCTCAACCAGCTTCACCTGGAATGCTTTTCCAACAGTCTTGAAGGAGTTCCCACATATGCTGAGCACTTGTTGGCTGCTTTTCCTTCACTCTGCGATCGAACTCATCCCGAACCATCTCAATTGGGTTGAGGGTGGCCACTTTGAAGAATCTAACATCTAAAATATATTTTGATTTGTTTAACACTTTTTTGGTTACTACATGATTCCATATGTGTTATTTCATAGTTTTGATGTCTTCACTATTATTCTACAATGTAGAAAATAGTAAAAATAAAGAAAAACCCTTGAATGAGTAAGTGTGTGCAAACTTTTGACTGGTACTGAATAACTAATTTAATCATGAACAAACACACACTGTAACACACAAAAATAAGTATTTTGCGAAATGATTCAAAGCAGTAACATGGTCTTTGCAGCAGTGGTGTAAAGTACTGAAGTAAAAATACTTTAAAGTACTACTTAAGTCATTTTTAGGTATCTGTACTTTACTATTTATGTTTTTGACAACTTTACTTTTACGCCACTACATTCCTACAGACAATATGTACTTTTTAATCCATACATTTTCCCTGACACCCAAAAGTACTAGTTACATTTCGAATTCTCAGGTAGGACAGTAATATGGTCTAATTCACACACCCTATTGCCTCTGATCTAGCAGACTCACTAAACACAAATACTGCATTTGTACATGATGTCTGAGTGTTCGAAAAAATACATTTAAAAAATAACATTGTGCTATTTGGTTTGCTTAATATAAGACATTTTATGTATAGCATTTACTTTTAGTTTGTACTTTTATTCAAGTATGACAATTGAGTACTTTTTCCACCACTGTACTTAAGTACATTTAAAACCAGTTACTTTTAGATTTTTACTCAAGTAGTTAAGTGAAAAAGAGACAAAATATCCTTACATTGAAGACTTTTTGCAAATCCAATCAGTTTTGCCCAGTGAGATGGTCTTAAGAGTTTGACGACTGTTGAGGTTACCCAAAACATACATGAAGATCATGTAGCCAAAACACAAAGCAATGTGAAGGGGTAAAGCACAATACTGGATAAGATAATGTATTAAGGGACTACTTACAGATTACCACCCAGCTTCAGCAAGAATCCCTGTTTGTCATACACTAGATTGGTAGAGAGAAAGAGAGAGATTAAGTATGTCGTTGATAATGAGAGAACAAGGAACAAAATTAAACATCGCAAAACAATTGAATACAAACTAAAACAAAATGAGTTTAGTAATCAATGGTTACTTTGATATTCATCTGTGCGGAAGTTATGGATCATCTATAGACGAGGACCAAGATCCGTAGGTACCATAAAGCTTAAAATAACAACTACAATCTGTAAAGTGGAAGACAATAAGACAACATTTAATTTTGTGGAACTTTCTGTTGCAGCCTGGGTCATAGGACACGCCATAGACCATGAGGCAGTAGTTATTCCTACTTACGACGTGGACACATTGTCATCTTCATGAAAACATGTCTGTCTGTCTGCAATCATTATATCATATCAGAGGTCACAGTAGCTGTCCTTTAATCTGGCAATGACTGTTTCCTCTTTGCCCTTTAGATACAGGCCTGCTACATGACTTCATGGGAGTGGAATAGTAAAACAATGATGGATGGAACAGGACAGCACGCAGGGCATCATATTTGCTCTTCTCAATGGTCTGGCTGGCAGAAGTAGCAGGGCTAGTCAAAACGTGTCTCGACAAATTACTTTATGTCATTTAGTTGAACTGATTTACTGATGTCAGGATAACCTAACCTCAAACAAAGCTTCCTCCATTCACAATACCAGGTTTAAAACAATTATTGTTTCGAACCCAACATTTCCTGTAAAACAGAAGTAAACAGAGGGATTGTTCAAGCTTGTATTTGAAAAACAGCAGAGCACAACAAAAAAACACAAAGGGGGACAGATTTTTAACATTTGCCGGGCAGAGTTAAATTAAATTGACCCAGAAGAGACCAGATCTATGGCCTCTCATTATTACTCCAGTTACTCTAGTTATCCAGCTCTTTCATGGTGCTGCTATCTGCCTGCTGAAGCAGAGAACTCAGTAGGCACCGCTACTTAAATGGAAATTAAGCATAAAGAAAAAGAGAAGACAGCCAGTCGGCGGACTTCAAGAACACGGAAGATAAAGCTGTATGTTGATATCTGGCTGTGGGAGACTAGACCACAGTGTTTGTGTGTGTGAGGGAGGGGGGGTGTCCTCTGGTGAGGGCCATGGAAGGCTGATGGGATTGGGAAGTTTCTGTGAAGTGTGGTGGGTTGGTTGGGGAGCAAATGAGGAAGTGCTTGATATTATTGCTGGGCTGAGAGAGGTTTGTTCTAGCAGTAGTTCCCTGATGGGAAAGCAGCAAGCCTCATCTAGTCAACTCTAGATTTTGGGGTCTGGAAGTCAGAAGAGCCCATGGGTCCTGCTCTTACAAAGACATCATATCTCCTCACTGCAAGGTAGATTTTTTTTTTTGTATGTCACTTTTGTATTTCCTCTGGCAAGGTCATTTATAAGGTTGAATGATCCACATTGTCACTTTTCATTATGAAATTAAAACGACTGATTCTCAAAGGACAGTGAATAATTCACAGATTAAAAGTGAAGTTTTACATACAAGAAAAACACTGGATGACATTGTACTTTTCCAGCCATTATTTTCCTATAACAATAACACATGTAAATATAAGATCATTGTCTTTGTAAGATATGCTGTATTTCCGTAGGTGAACATGCTGTAGAAGCTTGAATGATAGTTCAGTGTTGGGAGGTGATATATTTCAAGTAAATTAAATGTATAGATTGAATACTACAGTGATCACTATTATCATCTGATAAGACAGGTATACTATTTACAGCAGTTGTCATCAATTCTAGATGAAGGTGTTTGTTCACGAAGTGTAAGAACACCTGAAAGTGAGTACTATGAAAAAGCCAGGCTGTTTTAAAATGCAGATGAGTTCCTAAGATCTACAAAACCTCCCAACATGGATTCCTGCTTTATTAACCTGAATCTATACTACCTGAATGAAATAATCGTCCCACGGAGAAAATAATATCCAGGTCTGTCTATGAAACAGAAGAGTTAAGTTACGCCTTAAGGTTGTAAGTATTCAGTTAGATCACGCTGGACAAGCGTCAATCCAAGGGATTACCAAATCAAATCAAATCCATTTTTATTCGTCACATACACAGTTTACAGCAGGTACAAAAAGGTGCAGCAAAACGCTTATGTGCTAGGTCCCTCAACATTACAGTACCATAGAATTGGTCCGCCCATCACAGAACATTGACTTGAATGGGAATGTCTGTTCCAGTAATTCTATGGGGAATACAGTGCGAAAACAGGTGGTTGATTGAGTAGTGTTAGTCATAGGGTTTGATATAAACAACAAGCCATATTAACCACTGCCCTCATCATTTCCACTTACACTACCAACACCCTCTCTCACAAGACCACATCCATCTCCTGTTCTGTTGCTACTAGGCAGCAGCTAGGCTAGGCAGCTAGGCAGCAGCTAGGCTAGGCAGCTAGGCTAGGCAGCAGCTAGACTAGGCAGCTAGGCTAGGCAGCAGCTAGACTAGGCAGCTAGGCTAGGCAGCAGCTAGACTAGGCAGCTAGGCTCTACCACCACCAACATCATCATTCACTGTCGGCCTAACTGGGTTAAAACTCCAACTGGGTAAAGTGTTGCTAGTAAGTAGGACCACATTGCAAATCATGAGATAAAGCAACAACCCTGAAAAAAAATAAACTTGTTACAGCTGTGAAAGAGCTTAGATCAACACGACACTGAGAGTGTTTGTTGTTCAGACTAGGAGAAACAGATGACACAATGATTAAAAGGAGAAGTAATTCTATCAAGTTTACACAGTTGAAAGGCTTGGTTTGAGGGTTTGGTTTGCACATCATTGGACATTCAGGAGACCAAACAAGTGAATAATACACATTCAGCCTAGTCCAAACAACTTTTCTTACTATGGCAATGCCACTACCTAGTTAACAAAAAACATACCACAGTAGGGCATAGTTTTCATAACAAAAGAACCATACCATAGTTAGACTACAGTTTTCATAACAAAAGAACCATACCATAGTTAGACTACAGTTTTCATAACAAAAGAACCATACCATAGTTAGACTACAGTTTTCATAACAAAAGAACCATACCATAGTTAGACTACAGTTTTCATAACAAAAGAACCATACCATAGTTAGACTACAGTTTTCATAACAAAAGAACCATACCATAGTTAGACTACAGTTTTCATAACAAAAGAACCATACCATAGTTAGACTACAGTTTTCATAACAAAAGAACCATACCATAGTTAGACTACAGTTTCCATAACAAATGTAAAATCTTCTTGTTTTAAAGATGTTGGTTCTGGCTACATGGCCGTATGTACGGGTAAACAAAAAATCTCCCAAGATAGGCTAGAACAGAGACCTAGCCGTCTAACTTTCTGAGTCACGATCAATTTCATTATAATCAATTCAACTTAATTTCAATTTAAGGGACTTTATTTGCATGGGAAACATGTTTACATTGCGTGAAATAGATAATAAACAAAAGTGAAATAAACAATAAAAAATGTACAGTAAACATTACACTCAAATGTCATATTATGTCTATATACATATTATGTCTATATACAGTGCTGTAATGATGTGCAAATAGTACAAAAAGGAAAATAAATATAGGTTGTATTTACAATAGTGCTTGTTCTTCACTGGTTGCCCTTTTCTTGTGGCAACAGGTCACAAATCTTGCTGCTGTGATGGCACACTGGTATTTCACCCAACAGATATGGGAGTTGATCAAAATGGGATTTGTTTTCAAATTCTTTGTGGGTCTGTGTAATCTGAGGGGAATATGTGCCTCTAATAGGTCATACATTGGGCAGGAAGTTAGGAAGTGCAGCTCAGTTACCACCTCATTCTGTGGGCAGTGTGCACATAGCCTGTCTTCTCTTGGGAGCCATGTCTGCCTTTGGTGGCCTTTCTCAATAGCAAGGCTATGCTCACTGAGTCTGTACATAGTCACAGCTTTCCTTAATTTTGGGTCAGTCAGTGGTCAGGTATTCTGCCACTGTGTACTCTCTGTTTAGTCCCAAATAGCATTCCAGTTTGCTCTGTTTTTTGGTAAATTGTTTCCAATGTGTCAAGTTATTATATTTTTGTTTTCTCATAATTTGTTTGGGTCTAATTGTGTTGCTATCCTGGGGCTCTGTGGGGTCTGTTTGTGAACAGAGCCCCAGGACCAGCTTGCTTAGGGGGCTCTTCTCCAGGTTAATTTCTCTGTAGGTGATGGCTTTGTTATGGAAGGTTTTGGAATCGCTTCCTTTTAGGTAGTTGTAGAATTTACCGGCTCTTTTATGGATTTTGATAATTAGCGGGTATCAGCCTAATTCTGCTCTGCATGCATTATTTGGTGTTTTGCAGAATTCTGCATGCTGTAATGTCTGCGTCCAACTCACACTTCCAAACACTTAGATCCCTGGAACACAGCCCACTTTCCAGCTCACTCTCCAGATCCCAATCACCGGAATTCGAATCACCTGTTCACACACCTGCATATCATCACCCCACACTATTTAGTTCAGTTCCTTGCACCCCATTACTGTGAGATATTGTTTGTTTTTGAGACACACTTTTTCGGAGCGCTGTTTTTTCCTGTCCATGATAGGTTTTGCCTGCCTCACTCACAACGCCTTTTGCCTATTCCCTGCCTGTACTGTTGCCATTTGTGGACCTACCGTGTATGACCTACTGCCTGCCCCTGGACCCAGCTACCTGCCTACTCCTAAGGTTCCTTTTATTAAAAACCTGCTGCGCTCCGTGCTTGAAACCAGCTCTCTGTCTCCCTCGTGTTCATTACACATAATGAGTCTCAAATTGTTTGTCCCATTTTGTGATTTTTTGGTTGGTGAGCGGACCCCAGACCTCACAACCATAAAGGTCAATGGGTTCTATAACTGATTCAAGTATTTTTAGCCAGATTCTAATTGGTATGTTGAATTTTATGTTCCTTTCGATGGCATAGAATGCCCTTCTTGACTTGTCTCGCAGATCGTTCACAGCTTTTTGGACGTTACCTGTGGCGCTGATGTTTAGGCCGAGGTATGTTTAGTTTTTTGTGTGCTCTAGGGCAACTAGATGGAATTTGGATTTGTGGTCCTGGCAACTGGACCTTTTTTGGAACACCATTATTTTTTTTCTTACTGAGATTTCCTGTCAGGGCCCAGGTCTGACAATCTGTGCAGAATATCTAGGTGCTGCTGTAGGCCCTCCTTGGTTGGGGACAGAAGCACCATATCAGCAAACAGTAGACATTTGACTTCAGATTCTAGTAGGGTGAGGCCAGGTGCTGCAGACTGTTCTAGTGCCCTTGCCAATTTGTTGATAGATATGTTGAAGAGGGTGGGGCTTAAGCTGCATCCCTGTCTCACCCCCTGGCCCTGTGGAAACAAATGTGTTTTTTGCCAATTTTATGTTTTCCCCCAACACCCCTCTCCATCAATTTGTATAGCAGACCCTCATGCCAAATTGAGTCGAAAGCTTTTTTGAAGTCAACAAAGCATGGGAAGACTTCATCTTTGTTTTGGCTTGTTCGTTTGTCAATTAGGGTGTGCAGGGTGAATACGTGGTCTGTCATATGGTAATTTGGTAAAAAGCCAATTTGGCATTTGCTCAGGTACATTGTTTTCGCTGAGGAAATGTATGGGTCCGCTGTTAATGATAATGCAGAGGATTTTTCCAAGGTTGCTGTTGACCCATATCCCCAGTAGTTATTGGGGTCAAATATGTCTCCACTTTCGTGGATTGGGGTGATCACTCCTTGGTTCTAAATATCGGGGAAGAGCTGAGGATGATGTTAAAGAGTTTAAGTATAGACAATTGGAATTTGTGGTCTGTATATTTTAAAATTTAATTTTGGATACCATCAACCCCACAGGCCTTTTTGGGTTGTTGTGTTTGTATTTTTTCCTGTAGTTCAGCAATGTAATTGGAGAATCCAGTGGGTTCTGGTAGTCTTTGGTTGATTCTAAGATTTGCATTTGATCATGTATATGTTTTTGCTGTTTGTTCTTTGTTATGGAGCCAAACAGATTGGAGAAGTGGTTTATCCATAAATTTAAATTTTGGATAGATAACTCTTCATTTGTTGTTTAGAGTTTTCCAATTTTCACAGAAGTGTTTAGATTCTATTGATTTAACTTGTTTGGGATAGGGGGCAGCATTTTCACTTTTGGATGAATAGCGTGCCCAGAGTGAACTGCCTCCTACTCAGTTCCAGATGCTAATATATGCATATTATTATTAGTATTGTATAGAAAACACTCAGAAGTTTCTAAAACTGTTTGAATGATGTCTGTGAGTAAAACAGAACTCATATGGCGGGCAAAAACCTGAGAAAAAATCCAAACAGGAAGTGGGAAATCTGAGGTTTGTAGTTTTTGAACTCACCCCTATCGAATACACAGTGGGCTATGGGTTAATTTTCACTTCTTAAGGCTTCCACTAGATGTCAACCATCTTCAGAACATTGTTTCAGGCTTCTCATGTGAAGGGGGGCCGGATGGGAGCTGTTTGACTAAGGGGTCTGCCTACAGCCTCGTTCTCAGTCACACGCTTTCACTTGAGCGTTAGCTCTCATTCCATTGCTTTTCTACAGACAATGGAATTCTCCAGTTGGAACATTATTGAACTTTTATGATAAAAACATCCTAAAGATTGATTCTATACTTAGTTTGACAAGTTTCTTCGACCTGTAATATAACTTTTTGAACGTTTCGTCCAAATGGACCAGATCGCGCTTTTGGATTTGTTTACCAAACGCCCTAACAAAAGAAGCTATTGGACATAAATGGACATAAATGATGGACATTATCGAACAAAACAAGCATTTATTGTGGAACTGCGATTCCTGGGAGTGCATTCTGATGAAGATCATCAAAGGTAAGTGAATATTTATAATGCTATTTATGAATAATGTTGACTACCCAACATGGCGGATATTTCTCTGGCTGGTTTGGGCTCTGAGCGCCGTTCTCAGATTATGCTTTTTCCGTAAAGTTTTTTTGAAATCTGACACAGCGGTTGCATTAAGGAGAAGTGTATCTAAAGTTCCATGCATAACACTTGAATTTTCATCAACATGTATAATGAGTATTTCTGTGAATTCATGTGGCTCTCTGCAAAATCATAGCATGTTTTTGAACTACTGAACATAACACACCAATGTAAAATTTGATTTTTGGATATAAATATGCACTTTATCGAACAAAACATACATGTATTGTGTAACATGAAGTCCTATGAGTGTCATCTGATGAAGATCATCAAAGGTTAGTGATTAATTTTATCTCTATTTGTGCTTTTTGTGACCCCTCTCTTTGGCGGGAAAAATGGCTGGGTTTTTCTGTGACTTGGTGGTGACCTAAATTAATAGTTTGTGGAGCTTTCGCTGTAAAGCCTTTTTGAAATCAGACACTGTGGCTGGATTAACGAGAACGTTATCTTTAAAATGGTGCCTAATACTTGTATGTTTGAAAAATTTGATTTATGAGATTTCTGTTGATTTGTATTTGGCGCCCTGCTATTTCATTGGCTGTTGGCGAGGTGTTCCGCTAGCGGAACGGGGTACATCACTAGGGCCAAGATCCCTGCCATCCAGGACCTCTATACCAGGTGGTATCAGAGGAACACCCTAAAAATTGTCAAAGACTCCAGCCACCCTAGTCATAGACTGATCTCTCTGCTAACGCACGGCAAGCGGTACCGGAGCGCCAAGTCTAGGTCCAAGAGGCTTCTAAACAGCTCCTACCCCAAAGCCATAAGACTCCTGAACACCTAATCAAATGGCTAACCAGACTATTTGCATTGCCCACCCCCCCTTTTACACCACTGCTATTCTCTGTTGTTATCTCTGCATAGTCACTTTAATAAGACTACCCACATGTACACTACCGTTCAAAGGTTTGGGGTCACTTAGAAATGTCCTTGTTTTTGAGAGAAAAGCACATTTTTTGTCCATTAAAATAACATCAAATTGATCAGAAATATAGTGTAGACATTGTTAATGTTGTAAATGTCTATTGTAGCTGGAAATGGGAGATTTATGGAATATCTACATAGGCGTAAAGAGGCCCATTATCAGCAACCATCACTCCTGTGTTCCAATGGCACGTTGTGTTAGCTAATCCAAGATTATAATTTAAAAAGGCTAATTGATCATTAGAAAACCCTTTTGCAATTCTGTTAGCACAGCTGAAAACAGTTGTGCTGATTAAAGAAGCAATACAACTGGCCTTCTTTAGACTAGTTGAGTATCTGGAGCATCAGCATTTGTGAGTTCGATTACAGGCTCAACATGGCCAGAAACAAAGATTTTCTTCTGAAACTCGTCAGTCTATTCTTGTTCTGAGAAATGAAGGTTATTCCATGCGAGAAATTGCCAAGAAACTGAAGATCTCGTATAACGCTGTGTACTACTCCCTTCACAAAACAGCGCAAACTAGCTCTGACCAGAATAGAAAGAGGAGTGGGAGGCCCCGGTGCACAACTGAGCAAGAGGACAAGTACTTTAGAGTGTCTAGTTCGAGCAACAGATGCCTCACAATTCCTCAACTGGCAGCTTCATTAAATAGTACCCGCAAAACACCAGTCTCAACGTCAACAGTGAAGAGGCGACTCCGGGATGCTGGCAGGCAAGCTCAGTGTCAGGCAGAGTGGTCAGGCAGGTGGGCTCGGAGTCAGGACAGGCAAGGGTCAAATCCCAGGAGGGCGAGAAAAGAGAAACTGGAAAAAGCAGGAGCTGAGACACAAAACGCTGGTTGGCTTGAACAAACAAGACGAGCTGGCATAGACAGAAAACACAGGTATAAATACCCAGAGGATAAGTGGGGAAGATGGGCGACACCTGGAGGGGGTGGAGACAAGCACAAGTGAAACAGAAACTAGGGACGCCACTTGGCGTTACACCTGGGTGGATACCTGGGTGACTGGGGTGCCGACGGTGAAAGTTGGCGATGAGGGCCGGGTCCAAGATGTCTTTAGCAGGAACCCACCACCTCTCCTCCGGGCCATAACCCTCCCAGTCAACCAGGTACTGGAAACCCCTGCTCTGTGGTTGAACCCTCAGGAGGCGTCTCACCGTGTACGCTGGCAGGCCATCGATGACACGGAGGGAGGGATGGGCCTAGAAACAAGACAGGGGCAGTCAGACATGGTTTTGACTCTAGACACAGAAAAAGTAGGAAAAATACGGAGGGTACTGGGCAACAGAGGACGAACAGCAGAGGGGCTAATGATATTGGAGCTGGGGGGGAAAAGTCTCGGCTTCCAGGGGTGTAGCCGCGGCACTATAGTGGTGTGCCAGCGCCTCAGGCTTGACCTTCTTGGATACCGGTCGGTGCTGTGGAAACGAAGTGGCCCGGGCCTTACTGAACCCCTCCAGGAGGTCCTGGTACTCCGCGGAGCTGGCGGAGAGGTCCGGGGCAATTTCCAAGCCTCCAGGAAGACATCCCGGGCAGGTAGAGCTGACTTCAGGAAATGAGTGTGGCAGGACGTGCTCCAGCCCACGATGGCACCAGTAGCCCAGTCAATGGAGGGATTGTGTCGTTGGAGCCAAGAAAATCCCAATACCACGGGAATTTGTGGAGACTCAACCAGCAGGAATTAAATCGTCTTGTTGTGGTTCCCCGACACTCATAGGTTGATGGGGGTGGTCTGGTGGTTGACCCGGCCTATAGAGCGCCCATCCAACGCTCAAACACCCATGGGAATGGAGAGGGGTTGAGTGGGGATGCCCAGCTCGGATGCCAGGGTAACGTCCATGAGACTCACATCGGCCCCCGAATCGATGAGTACCTGGAGACTTGGACTGGTCGCCCCACAGCAGGGTGACATGGAGAGGGGGTGAGTAAGAGGACAAGACCAATTATCTTTAAGACTCACCAGTGTACTCACTCCAACAAATGAGCTAGGTCTCTTGAAGGGACAGGTAGACACAAAATGCTCATCAGTACTGCAATACAGACAACTCTGGGTCTCAAGTCTGCGTACGCGTTCTGCTGGAGACAGCCTAGCCCTGCCGAGCTGCATCGGCTTGGGAAGAGGAGTGACGGCGCTGCTACCAGCCGGGTTACAGAGGGGCTGGGAGGTTACCGTCGTGGTAGGCTGCCTAGTAGGCAACCCACGGAATTGCTCCCGCAATGCGTCCAAGGCTAGGTCATGACGTTCGGCCACGGCCTGGAACCCTTCCATCAGACCGCGAAGAAACTCCTCGTGCCTACCAATGGTGGCTCGTTGGTCTGCTGGGTCAGTCATGGCTAGTTCATACTATCAGGTATCATGGTAAGACCCAAGTGCAGCCTGTGTGAAGTAACAATGTTTAATATAACAACAGGGGCAGGCAAAAGACAGGTCAAGGCAGGCAGGGGTCGATAATCAAGAGTAGGAGCAAAGGTACAGGACAGCAGGCAGGCTCAGGATCAGGCAGAGTGATCAGGCATGCGGGCTCGGAGTCAAGACAGGCAAGGGTCAAAACCAGGAGGGCGAGAAAAGAGAAACTGGAAAACGCAGGAGCTGAGACACAAAACGCTGATTGGCTTGAACAAATAAGACGAACTGGCACAGACAGACAGAAAACACAGGTATAAATACCCAGAGGATAAGTGGGGAAGATGGGCGACACCTGGAGGGGGTGGAGACAAGCACAAGGACAGGTGAAACAGATCAGGGCGTGACAGTTTTTGCATTCTTTATCAAACCATTTGTCATTGTTATTAATTTTCTTAGGTTGTTTGCTTGAAATCTTTAGATTTGATATAGAAGCTGAGAGGTGAAATATACTGTTTAGGTTTTCTACTGCCAAGTTTACACCTTCATTATTCCATTGAAACCTTTTGTCCAGGAAATTGTCTAGAAGGGATTGAATTTGATGTTGCCTAAATGTTTTTTGGTAGGTTTCCACACTATTTTCCTTCCATTTATAGCATTTCTTAATATTATTCAGTTCCTTTGGCTTTGATGCCTCATGATTGAGCATAGCCCTGTTCAAGTAGAGTGTGATTTTGCTGTGATCTGATAGGGGTGTTAGTGGACTGACTGTGAATGTTCTAAGAGACTCTGGGTTGAGGTCAGTGATAAAGTAGTCTACAGTACTACTGCCAAGAGATGAGCTATAGGTGTACCTACCATAGGAGTCCCCTCGAAGCCCACCATTGACTATGTACATACCCAGCGTCCAACAGAGCTGCAGGAGTTGTGACCCGTTTTTGTTGGTTATGTTGTCATAGTTGTGTCTAGGGTGGCATATGGGGGAGGGAATGTTGTCACCTCCAGGTAGGTGTTTGTCCCCCTGTGTGCTGAGGGTGTCAGATTCTTGTACAGTTCTGGCATTTAGGTAGCCACAGACTAGTACATGTCCCTGGGCCTGAAAATTGTTGATCTCCGCCTCTAGGATGGAGAAGCTGTCATCGTTAAAGTATGGGGATTCTATTGGGGGGATTATAGGTAACACACAAGGACATTTTACATGAGGCCATTTTTCTCTGTTGAGATCATTTCCTCATTCATTTCTAGCAAGACGTAAAATGTTCCTGTTTTTTAATAGAGCAGACCTAACCCACTCTATACCAAATTAGCATACCTCCTGAGTCTCTTCGCTGTTTCACACCTGGTAGTTTGGTGGATGGGACTACCAGCTCTCTGTAACCTAGAGGGGAACCAGCGGGTCCGTCTCCTTTATACCAGGTTTCTTATAGGACATATCAAATGTGATTTGATTTGGATTACAATGTCTGTATTTCCAATTTCTTTGATGAAGTCTGGATTCCTGCTCTTTAAGCCAAAGGCAGATGACCTCAGACCTTGTATATTCCAGGATGAGATAGTAAAAGCTTTGTGTTCCATAGTGTCTAGTGTTGCTTTTGGGTGGTTTAGGCCTGGACCATCACAGTAGGTGTGAGCAGAGCATGTTGAGCATCTGATACATACCTCTTAGGTCACAGGTAGGGCTTGGGCGGGTGTAATAGTGGGGGTTGGGCCTGTTGCTCTGCTCACGGCCTGGGCATATGTCCTGCTGTCATGTTGAGGTCCTTGCCACAGGGGCGGGGGGCATGAGGTGGGAAGAAGGGGCATAGGTCTCATATGGGGGGGCCTATATAGGGTGTGGCCAGGGTTTGCTTGGGGTGGTCTTAGCTGGTAGGGGTGTGGCTGGTGATGCTGTGGTCTGGGTGTAGGTCCTCTTGGCGTGGGTTCTCTCGGTGCAGGTCCTTCCAGAGGGGGTCTTGCTGGTCTGAGAGGGGGTCTCGGTGGTCTGGGTGGGGTGTCCGTTGCTCTTTTGCTCCTGTGAGGTGCTGGGGCTACGTTTGAGGGTGACGTCCTTCAGGGTCCTGACAAAAGTTGGGATTGCTGCCTTGTAGAGGTGGACCTGGTCGACAAGATTTTTCCAAGTCCAGGGTGGAGTGGTGGGCCAGGTAGACATTAGGTTTTGAGGCACAGTTCCGCGAAATGCTTGCATTCACCCGCTGTATGCAGAATGAAAGTCTGTTCGTGGTAGCAGGGTGGAGAAGAAGCTTTTTCAATCACATCACTCCCTTGAGTGCTGTTGCCATCCTTTCCTGCTGGGCTCTCAGGTCATTTGTGCCCGTGTGAATAATGATGTTGCTGGGGGACCCTAGTCTGTCCTCTGACAACAGCTCCAGGGCTTGCCTAGTGTTTATCTCTGACGCGCAACCATTATACATTGGGGCCAAGAATCCACTCAAGACTTAGAAGCCTAAATTACGTTTAGTTGATTTAGAACCTCACATAACATGATGACCTGGCAGTGATTGTGGCCTGGCTTGGAATGTGGCCTAGTAGTGGGTTGTAGAACAAGCTGCTAGAACAAAATAGGGGTTGGCGTACATGTACCGTAAAATCAGGAGAGTGATTGTGAGGTTGTCGAGTAGCTCTCACAAGATCTGTTGTTTGAGGATGTTGGGCTACAGCTGGGTTAGCCTGCTCAACTTTGTTTCTTTGGCTTGTCTGCCAAAAAGCTTAAAGACTCGGAGAAAGGTTAAATGCACTCATCTCTAAACATTTACTTAGTTTTTACATAATGGTCTATTTTCAAATCAAGTCTGGACTCAGGTTGGCTAAGAACAGGCAGCTGTCCAGAATTACGCTCGGCTCCGCCATCCCTTTAATGAAACACAATCTTCATCTGTGAAGATCGGTGAACAAACATCTCTCCCAAATTGCTAGCAAATGATGTGCCTGAGGTACAAGAATCATTTTCTGCTTTGAAATGTGTATTTTCACAGAACTTTAGTGCTAGTTGACAGACTGAGAGGAGAGGGAAAATAGAATGAAAGAGAAGAGTATTGTTGTGCTTGTTTCTCATGAGTAAGACATTTAGCCTAAACATGTAACTTTAAAAACAATCATAGAGGTATAGGGCGTCTTTAAAAATTCAACTCAACAAAACAGTTCATGTATTAATGCTCTATACCTGTGTAGTAACGCTGTACTACTTACTGTATGTTGTTAGCCTATTCCTGTAATTGCATAGGAATAAAGTTGAACCGTTGTTTTATTACACAGAAAAGCTCAGGCTGGAATAATATTATTTAACGGTATAATCATTATTTGAAAATGAGCCTTGCCAAAAAGAACATTTAGGTTGAGGTAAAGACATGACCAGGGCCCTGGTCAAAAGTAGTGCACTATATAGGGGATACGGTGCCATTTGGGACGCACACACAGTCAGTTTGTGTTTCCTGAGCCAGGTGAAGCATTGACAGGTTTGTGTACAGTAACCGCCAGAATGTTTTCACTGGAAAATGTGACGGTACAAATGAACGACAGGTGAAAGACAGCAAAGAGGAAACATTGCCCTGTACCACCAACAGTACACACTAGAAACTTTACAATAAAGACACCCAGGTTATGTTCAGTGGACCACACCAAAGCAAAATATTTTCCAACAGCTTTTTAACCCTGAGACAAATGTCATTGAATGCTTCAGTGAATCAAGTTGAATCTGTTTGAAGCTAGATAGAAAGTACTTTCTGCAGAAAGTATTCACACCCCTTGACTTTTTCCTAATTTTATTGTGTTACAGACTAAATTTAAATTTGATCAAATGTTATATTTTGTGTCACTGGCATACACATAATACCTAAATGTCAAAGTGAAATTAGGATTTTAGACATTTTTACAAATTAATTAAAAATGAAAATCTGAAATGTCTTGAGTCAATAAGTATTCAACCCCTTTGTTATGGCAAGACTACATAAGAGTAAGGAGTAAAAATGGAGTAAAAATGTGCTGAACACGTCACATAATACGTTGCATTGACTCTGTGTGCAATAATACTGCCTTTTTACATGATTTTCGAATGACTACCCATCTCTGTACCCCACACATCCAATTATCTGTTAGGTCCCTTAGTCGAGCAGTGAATTTCAAACACAGATTCAACCACAAAGACCAGGAAGGCTTACCAATGCCTTGCAAAGAAGGGCACCTATTGGTAGAGGGAAAAAAACAAAAAAAAACAGACATTGAATATCCCTTTGAGCATGGTGAAGTTATTAATTACACTTTGGCTGATGTATCAATACACCCAGTCACTACAAAGATACAGGCATCCTTTCTTAACTCAGTTGCCGGACAGGAAGAAAACCACTCAGGGATTTCACCATGAGGCCAATGGGGAATTTAAAACAGTTGCAGAGTTCAATGGCTGTTATAAGAAAAAACTGAGGATGGATCAACAACATTGTAGTTACTCCACAATACTAACCTAAATGACAGAGTGAAAAGAAGGAAGCCTATACAGAATAAAAATATTCCAAAACATGCACCCTATTTGCAATAAGGCACTAAAGTCAAACAAAAACAAAAATGTGGCAAATACATTCACTTTATGTCCTGAATACAAAGCATTATGTTTGGGGCATATCCAACACAAGACATCACTGAGAACCACTTCATATTTTCAAGCATGGGGGTGGCTGCATCATGTTATGGGTATCCTTGTCAAAGGCAAGGACTAAGGAGTTTCCTTTAGGATAAAAATAAACAGAATAGAGCTAAGCACAGGGAAAATCCTTGAGGAAAACCTGGTTCAGTCTGCTTTCCAACCGACACTGGAAGATAAATTCACCTTTCAGCAGGACAATAACCTAAAAAACAAGGCCAAATATATACTTATCAAGATTATCCTGAGTGGCCTAGTTACAGTTTTGATTTAAATCGGCTTGAAAATCAATTGCAAGACTTGAAAATGACTGTCTAGAAATGATCAACAACCAACATGACAGAGCTTGAATATTTTTTTAAAGAATATTGTGCAAATATTGTACAATCCAGGTGTGCAAAGCATGTATTGACTCTGGGGGTGAATACTTCTGTAATCAAGATACTGTATATTACTGAAAGCGCAAACTGAAAGCGTGAACCACCGCATTTAACCATGGCAAGGTGACTGGGAATATGGTCGAATACAAACAGTGCAGTTATTCCCTCCATAAGGCAATCAAACAGACAAAGCGTCAGTATAGAGACAAAGTGGATTCACAATTCAACGGCTCATACACGAGACGTATGTGGCAGAGTCTACAGACAATCACGGATTACAAAAGGAAAACCAGCCACGTCACGGACACCGACGTCTTGCTCCCGGACAAGCTAAATATCTTCTTCGCCCGCTTTGAGGTTAATACAGTGCCACCAACGCTGCCTGCTCCCAAGGTCTGTGGACTCTCATTCTCCGTGGCCGACGTGAGTAGGACATTTAAGCGCGTTAACCTTCCCAAGGCTGCCGGCCCAGACGACATCCCGAGCCGCGTCCTCAGAGCATGCGCAGACCAGCTGGCTGGAGTGTTTACGGACAATCTCTCCCTATCCCAGTCTGCTGTCCCCACTTGCTTCAAGATGTCCACCATTGTTCCTGTACCCAAGAAAGCAAAGGTAACTGAAGTAAATGACTATCGCCCCGTAGCACTGACTTATGTCATCATGAAGTGCTTTGAGAGGCTAGTTAAGGATCATGTCACCTCCACCTTACCTGACACCCTAGACCCACTTCAATTTGCTTAGATCCCAATAGATCCACAGACGATGCAATCGCCATCACACTGTACACTGCCCTATCTTATCTGGACAAGCGGAATACCTACGTCAGAATGCTGTTCATTGACTCTAGCTCAGTTTTCAACACCATAGTACCCTCCAAGCTCATCATTAAGCTCGAAGCCCTGGGTCTGAACCCCGCCCTGTGCAACTGGGTCCTGGACTTCCTTGATGGGCCATTCCCAGGTGGTGAAGGTAGGAAACAACACCTCCGCTTTGCTGAATCTCAACACAGGGGCCCCACAAGTGTGTGTGCTCAGCCCCCTCCTGTACTCCCTGTTCACCCATGACTGGGTGGCTACGCATGCCTACAACTCAGTCATCAAGTTTGCAGATGACACAACAGTAGTAAGCCTGATTACCAACAATGACGAGACAGTCTACAGCAGGGGTGTCAAACATACGGCCCGCGGGCCGGAACCGGCCCCCAAGGAGGTTCGATCAGGCCCGCAGGATAATTTGAAAGTGGAAAAAATGCATAAAAGACATGGAATTAATATTTTTAATTCGCTGCAATTCATGGATTATCCGCTAAGGGGCGCACTCTTTCCATCAGAGTAGAAGACAAGCCGCATCACTGAGACAGACTGAAAACAGCAGACGGTATCAATGCGCCATCTGCTGCTTGTTACGACGTTGTTAATACCTTGGTCTCTACCTCTCCGCTACACCCTCATTAGCCAAAATGTCGTTATCCAAACGGAGAAAAGTAGATAAGGAGTGTAGAATTTTCAAAGAAAAATGGACAACGTCCTATTTATTTACAGAGATGCACGGAAAACCTTCGTGCTTGGTGTGTTTGCAACAAGTTTCGGTATTGAAGGAATATAATATTCGACGCCACTACGAGACTCATCACAGCGAAAAATATGACGGCTTGCAAGGACAACTGAGAAGAGATAAGATTAACGAATTGCTGGCGGGTCTGAGGAAACAGCAGTCAACTTTCATCCAGAGCCGAGAAGTCAGTGAAGCAGCGGTAAAAGCCAGCTACCTAATTGCTAGCGAAATAGCATTAGCATCGAAGCCGTATTCCGACGGTGACTTTGTTAAACGATGCATGATGAAGGCGGCTGAACTTGTGCAAACGAGAGTGTCCAATCAGGCCCGCGTGTGGTTTGAGTAAAAAATAAAATGAACTCAGTATACTTTAAAATGACTCAAATCAAATTGAAACAAACAATTTGTAGATTGTGCCCAGCTCGCTAATAATCACCAGAATGAAAGCTAGACATAGAAAATTCCCAGAACGATGGATAGAGAACAATTCAGTTTCCAATTTTGATGTAGAGGAAATGCAACAAATTTTCAATGCGGCCCTCCGGACCTCACTGAAGACCGAATGCGGCCCCCAGGGCAAGATGAGTTTGACACCCCTGGTCTACAGGGAGGAGGTGAGGGCCCTGGCGGAGTGGTGCCAGGAAAATAACCTCTCCCTCAACGTCAACAAAACAAAGGAGCTGATCGTGGACTTCAGTAAACAGTGGAGAGAAGCACGGCGAAGGTGAAAAGCTTCAAGTTCCTCGGCATACACATCACTAACAATCTGAAATGGTCTACCCACACAGACAGTGTGGTGACAAAGGCCATCAGACTGTTAAATAGCCATCACTAGGCAGCTTCCACCCAGTTACACAATCCTGCACCTCAGAGGCTGCTGCCGTATATTCGTAGACATGGAATCACTGGCCACTTTAATAATGTTTACATACTGTATACTATTCTACTGTATTTTAGTCAATGCCACTCCGATATTGCTGGTCCTAATATTTATATATTTCTTAATTCCATTCTTTTACTTTTAGATTGGTGTGTATTGTTGTGAATTGTTAGATATTACTGCACTGTTGGAACTAGGAACACAAGAATATCGCTACACCCGCAATAATGTCTGCTAAATATGTGTATGTGACCAATACAATTTGATTTGATTAGTGTTTTATTTTTCATATATTTCTTACAAGTGTTCGAATTTCTTTCACTTTCACATTATAGAGTATTTTGTGTAGATCGTTGACAAAAAATGACAATTAAATCCATTTTAATCCCACCTTGTAACACAACAAAATTTGAAAAAACTCAGGGGTGTGAATACTTTCTGAAAGCACAGTAGCTAATGCTTTACTCCAAAATCGCTTGTGTTTATGCTTTGAAAGAGTAGGGTGGACACAATATTGCATGACAAATCTAAGTTATTTAAGCTTTCCATCACAAATAAAATACACAAAATAATGTGTAGACTTGATAGAAAGAAGGAGAGGCAACAGTTCTACTCATCACTAGCTATGTTTCCATTACCTTGTCCAGTGATTTTTGGTCGAAATTTAGAAAGTTCGCATAGAAGATAGATGCGACAGTTGCCCGCTGCGGTGCATTTCCATTCAACTGTCTTGTGTCGATAAAAACACCTGGACGTAATGACATCACACCTAAAAAATAACTAGTGCTAAATAGCAACGAATTGGTTGAAGTGTTTCCATTATCCACTTAAGATAATGGATACAACAAAATCCAAGATGGCGTAGCAGTCAGACGTCTTTGTCTTTGTCATGTCGTGTCCCTTGTATATATCTTTTAATATATTTTTCTTTGCATATCTTTTAAAAATATTTGTGTCCCCATACCACTCACTGGACCCATATGTTCACTTGGCTACGCATGCCTCTCTCTAATATCAATATGCCTCATCCATTACTGTCCTGGTTAGTGATTACTGTCTTATTTCACAGTAGAGCCTCTAGCCCTGCTCTATATGCCTTAACCAGCCATGCTGTTCCACCTCCTACATATGCGATGACATCACCTGGTTTAAACGTCTCTAGAGACTAGAGGTCGACCAATTATGATTTTTCAACGCCGATACCGATACCGATTATTGGAGGACCAAAAAAACCCGCTACCGATTAATCGGCCGATTTAAAAAATATATATTTGTAATAATGACAATTACAACAATACTGAATGAACACTTATTTTAACTTAATATAATACATCAATAAAATCAATTTAGCCTCAAATTTAGCCTGCAAAAAAATGCAAAAACAAAGTGTTGGAGAAGAAAGTAAAAGTGCAATATGTGCCATGTAAAAAAGCTAACGTTTAAGTTCCTTGCTCAGAACATGAGAACATATGAAAGCTGGTGGTTCCTTTTAACATGAGTCTTCAATATTCCCAGGTAAGAAGTTTTAGGTTGTTGTTGTTATAGGAATTATAGGATTATAGTATAGCTTCCGTCCCTCTCCTCGCCCCTACCTGGGCTCTTACCAGGAACAGATCGACAACAGCCACCGTCGAAGCAGCGTTACCCATGCAGAGCAAGGGGAACAACCACTCCAAGTCTCAGAGCGAGTGACGTTTGAAACACTATTAGCGCGCACCCCGCTAACTAGCTAGCCATTTCACATCGGTTACACCAGCCTGATCTCGGGAGTTGATAGGCTTGAAGTCATAAACAGCTCAATGCTTGAAGCACAGCAAAGTGCTGTTTGAATAAATGCTTACGAGCCTGCTGGTGCCTACCACCGCTCAGTCAGACTGCTCTATCAAATCATAGACTTAATTATAACATAATAACACACAGAAATACGAGCCTTAGGTCATTAATATGGTAGAATCCGGAAACTATCATCGCGAAAACAAGACGTTTATTCTTTCAGTGAAATACGGAACCGTTCCGTATTTTATCTAACGGGTGGCATCCCTAAGTCTAAATATTCCTGTTACATTGCACAACCTTCAATGTTATGTCATAATTATGTAAAATTCTGGCAAATTAGGCAGCCCAAACTGTTGCATATACACTGACTCTGCGTGCAGTGAACGCAAGAGAAGTGACACAATTTCACCTGGTTAATATTGCCTGCTATTTCTTTTAGCTAAATATATATATAACCTGGATTTCTTTTAGCTAAATATGCAGGTTTAAAAATATATACATCTGTGTATTGATTTTAAGAAATGCATTGATGTTTATGGTTAGGTACAGTCGTGCAACGATTGTGCTTTTTTCGCAAATGCGCTTTTGTTAAATCATCCCTCGTTTGTGTTACGCCCTGGCCTTAGTTATCTTTGTTTTCTTTATTGTTTTAGTTAGGTCAGGGTGTGACATGGGGGAAGTATGTGTTTTGTATTGTCTAGGTTTTTTTTGTATGTTTATGGGGCAGTGTTTAGTCTAGGTGTATGTATGTCTATGGTTGCCTAGATTGGTTCTCAATTAGAGACAGCTGTCTATCGTTGTCTCTGATTGGGAGCCATATTTAGGCAACCATAGTCATTAGGTAGTTTGTGGGTGATTGTCTATGTCTATGTTGCATGTTAGCACTTAGTTTGTATAGCTTCACGTTCGTCGGTTTATTGTTTTGATTAGTTTGTATAGTGTTTGTTTAGTTTTCGTCTTCGTCTGATAATAAAGAAGATGTATTCATTTCACGCTGCGCCTTGGTCCTCTTCTCTTCCACGTTACGACGATCGTGACAGTTTGGCGAAGTTGGCTGTCTTTGTTAGGAAGAAATAGTCTTCACAGTTCACAATGAGTCATGTTAGCAGGCAATATTAACTAAATATGCAGGTTTAAAAATATATACTTGTGTATTGATTTTAAGAAAGGCATTGTGTTTATGGTTAGGTACACATTGGAGCAACGACAGTCCTTTTTCGCGAATACGCAACGCATCGATTATATGCAACGCAGGACACGCTAGATAAACTAGTAATATCATCAACCATGTGTAGTTAACTAGTGATTATGATTGATTGATTGTTTAATGCAAACGACTACCCCTCATCACTGTCAAACAATCCCTAAAACACTTCTGCGAGCAGGCCTTTCTAATCGACCTGCCTGGGGTATCCTGGAATGACATTGACCTCATCCCATCAGTAGAGGATGCCTGGCTATTCTTTAAAAGTGCCTTCCTCACCATCTTACATAAGCATGCCCCATTCAAAAAATGTAGAACTAGGAATATTAGTCCTTGGTTCTCTCCAGACCTGTCTGCCCTTGACCAGCACAAAAACATCCTGTGCCGTTCTGCATTAGCATCGAATATCCCCCGTGATATGCAACTTTTCAGGGAAGTTAGGAACAAATATACACAGGCAGTTGGAAAGCTAAGGCTAGCTTTTTCAAACATAAATTTGCATCCTGTAGTACAAACTCAAAAGTTCTGGGACACTGTAAAGTCCATGGAGAATAAGAGCACCTCCTCCCAGCTGCCCACTGCTCTGAGGCTAGGAAACACTGTTACCACCGATAAATCCACTATAATTGAGAATTTCAATAAGCAGTTCTCTATGGCTGGCCATGCTTTCCACCTGGCTACCCCTACCCTGGTCAACTGCCCTGCACCCTCCACAGCAACCTGCCAAAGCCCCCACCATTTCTACTTCACCCAAATCCAGATAGCTGATGTTCTGAAAGAGCTGCAAAATCTGGACCCCTACAAATCAGCCGGGCTAGACAATCTGGACCCTCTCTTTCTAAAATTATCTGCTGAAATTATTGCAACCCCTATTACTAGCCTGTTCAACCTCTCTTTCGTATCGTCTGAGATTCCCAAAGATTGGAAAGCTGCTGCTCTTCAAAGGGGGTGACACTCTAGACCCAAACTGCTCCAGACCTATATCTATCCTACCCTGTCTTTCCAAGGTCTTCGAAAGCCAAGTTAACAAACAGATTACCGACCATTTCAAATCCCACCGTACCTTCTCCGCTATGCAATCTGGTTTCAGAGCTGGTCATGGGTGCCACGCTCAAGGTCCTAAACGACATCATAACCCCATCGATAAGAGACATTACTGTGCAGCCGTATTCATCGACCTGGCCAAGGCTTTCGACTCTGTCAATCACCACATTCTTATTGGCAGACTCGACAGCCTTGGTTTCTCAAATGATTGTCTCGCCTGGTTTACCAACTACTTTTCTGATAGAGTTCAGTGTGTCAAATCGGAGGGCCTGTTGTCCGGACCTCTGGCAGTCTCTATGGGGGTGCCACAGGGTTCAATTCTCGGGCCGACTCTCTTCTCTGTATACATCAATGATGTCGCTCTTGCTGCTGGTGATTCTCTGATCCACTTCTACGCAGACGACACCATTCTGTATACTTCTGGCCCCTCTTTGGACACTGTGTTAACTAACCTCCAGACGAGCTTCAATGCCATACAACTCTCCTTCCGTGGCCTCCAACTGCTCTTAAATGCAAGTAAAACTAAATGCATGCTATTCAATCAATCACTGCCCGCACCCGCTCGCCCGTCCAGCATCACTACTCTGGACGGTTCTGACTTAGAAAACGTAGAAAACAACAAATACCTAGGTGTCTGGTTAGACTGTAAACTCTCCTTCCAGACTCACATTAAGCATCACCAATCCAAAATGAAATCTAGAATCGGCTTCCTATATCGCAAGAAAGCATCCTTCACTCATGCTGCCAAACATACCCTCGTAAAACTGACCATCCTACGGATCCTCGACTTCGGCGATGTCATCTATAAAATAGCCTCCAACACTCTACTCAACAAATTGGATGCAGTATATCACAGTGCCATCCGTTTTGTCACCAAAACCCCATACATTACCCACCACTGAGACCTGTACGCTCTCGTTGGTTGGCCCTCGCTTCATACTCGTCGTCAAACCCACTGGCTACAGATTATCTACAAGTCTCTGCTAGGTAAAGCGCCGCCTTATCTCAGCTCACTGGTCACCATAGCACCACCCACTCGTAGCACGCGCTCCAGCAGGTATATCTCACTGGTCACCCCCAAAGCCAATTCCTCCTTTGGTCGCCTTTCCTTCCAGTTCTCTGCTGCCAATGACTGGAACGAACTGCAAAAATCTCTGAAGCTGGAGTCTCATATCTCCCTCACTAGCTTTAAGCACCAGCTGTCAGAGCAGCTCACAGATCACTGCACCTGTGCATAGCCCATCTGTAAACAGCCCATCTATCTACCTCATCCCCATACTGTATTTATATATTTTTCTTGCTCCTTTGCACCCCAGTATCTCTACTTGCACATTCATCTTCTGCACATCTACCATTCCAGTGTTTAATTGCTATATTGTAATTACTTCGCCACCATGGCCTATTTATTGCCTTAACTCCCTTGTCTTACCTCATTTGCACTCACTGTATATAGACTTTTTTGTTTTCTTTTTTTCTACTGTATTGTTGACTGTATGTTTTGTTTATTCCATGTGTAACTCTGTGTTGTTGTATGTGTCGAATTGCTATGCTTTATCTTGGCCAGGTCGCAGTTGCAAATGAGAACTTGTTCTCAACTAGCCTACCTGGCTAAATAAAGGTGAAATAAAAAAGATAAATTAGGCAAATTGCGCATTAATAAATTGCCAACCGCCCTTAGAGAGGTTGGGTTAAATGTGGAAGACACATTTCGGTTGAATGCATTCAGTTGTGCAACTGACTAGGTATTCCTTTTCCCACCTATTTGTTTCATGGGTCAATGGTAACCTGCCTAGTGTCTACTTAGCATAACTACATGGTGTGATAAAACATGTCAGTTCATTGCTAATGACTGTAAACACACAGCCTTTGGAGATTCAAAGCATTTTGGGAACAACAAACACAACTGAAACGGACAGAGTGTACAGAGTATAGTCACATCAAATCAATTCTTGATTAGCATAATGTAAAGTCATTAAAAAAAAACACAGTTTTGCAACTCCAAGTAGCCTACGTGGCCCTCTTGTCCGGTTTCTGGTTTCAATCCATATGTGGTCACCACTGCAATCTAAATTGGCTACACACTCAGCATAAATCTGTGATGCAGCCTATTTACATATTAATATGCCTAATATACAGTGGGGAGAACAAGTATTTGATACACTGCCGATTTCGCAGGTGTTCCTACTTACAAAGCATGTAGAGGTCTGTAATTCTTATCATAGGTACACTTCAACTGTGAGAGACGGAATCTAAAACAAAAATCCAGAAAATCACATTGTATGATTTTTAAGTAAATAATTTGCATTTTATTGCATGACATAAGTATTTGATACATCAGAAAAGCAGAACTTAATATTTGGTACAGAAACCTTTGTTTGCAATTACAGAGATCATACGTTTCCTGTAGTTCTTGACCAGGTTTGCACACACTGCAGCAGGAATTTTGGCCCACTCCTCCATACAAACCTTCTCCAGATCCTTCAGGTTTCGGGGCTGTTGCTGGGCAATGCAGACGTTCAGCTCCCTCCAAAGATTTTCTATTGGGTTCAGGTCTGGAGACTGGCTAGGCCACTCCAGGAACTTGAGATGCTTCTTACGGAGCCACTCCTTAGTTGCCCTGGCTGTGTGTTTCGGGTCGTTGTCATGCTGGAAGACCCAGCCGCAACCCATCTTCAATGCTCTTACTGAGGGAAGGAGGTTGTTGGCCAAGATCTCGCGATACATGGCCCCATCCATCCTCCCCTCAATACAGTGCAGTCGTCCTGTCCCCTTTGCAGAAAAGCATCCCCAAAGAATGATGTTTCCACCTCCATGCTTCACGGTTGGGATGGTGTTCTTGGGGTTGTACTCATCCTTCTTCTTCCTCCAAACACGGCAAGTGGAGTTTAGACCAAAAAGCTCTATTTTTGTCTCATCAGACCACATGACCTTCTCCCATTCCTCCTCTGGATCATCCAGATGGTCATTGTGAAACTTCAGATGGGCCTGGACATGCGCTGGCTTGAGCAGGGGGACCTTGCGTGCGCTGCAGGATTTTAATCCATGACGGCGTAGTGTGTTACTAATGGTTTTCTTTGAGACTGTGGTCCCAGCTCTCTTCAGGTCATTGACCAGGTCCTGCCGTGTAGTTCTGGGCTAATCCCTCACCTTCCTCATGATCATTGATGCCCCACGAGGTGAGATCTTGCATGGAGCCCCAGACCGAGGGTGATTGACCGTCATCTTGAACTTCTTCCATTTTCTAATAATTGCGCCAACAGTTGTTGCCTTCTCACCAAGCTGCTTGCCTATTGTCCTGTAGCCCATCCCAGCCTTGTGCAGGTCTACAATTTTATCCCTGATGTCCTTACACAGCTCTCTGGTCTTGGCCATTGTGGAGAGGTTGGAGTCTGTTTGATTGAGTGTGTGGACAGGTGTCTTTCATACAGGTAACGAGTTCAAACAGGTGCAGTTAATACAGGTAATGAGTGGAGAACAGGAGGGCTTCTTAAAGAAAAACTAACAGGTCTGTAAGAGCCGGAATTCTTACTGGTTGGTAGGTGATCAAATACTTATGTCATGCAATAAAATGCAAATGAATTACTTAAAAATCATACAATGTGATTTTCTGGATTTTTGTTTTAGATTCCGTCTCTCACAGTTGAAGTGTACCTATGATGAAAAATTACAGACCTCTACATGCTTTGTAAGTAGGAAAACCTGAAAAATCGGCAGTGTATCAAATACTTGTTCTCCCCACTGTACATCTTCCAGAGTCCCAAAATACATAGCCTGTCTCTTAGCTCCCCCATCTGGTAAGAAGCAGTATGTGCTTAACAACAACCGGCATTTACATTTGTTCCAATGAAACATGTTGGTGATGGGTGGAGAGGCAAAGTTTGGTCAATTATAATCATTATCACATTAGAAGAGAAAAGGAAATCTAGAAATACGTGGATAAAACTGGACTATTTACATTGACCCCCCATTTGTTTTGTACACTGCTGCTACTCGCTGTTTATTATCTATGCATAGTCACTCCACCCCAACCTACATGTACAAATTACCTCGACTAACCTGTACCCCCGCACATTGACTCGGTACCGGTAGCCCCTGTATATAGCCTCGTTATTGTTATTAAATTGTGTTACTTTTTATTATTTTTGACTAGTTTATTTGGTAAATATTTTCTTAACTCTTCTTGACCTGCATTGTTGGTTAAGGGCTTGTAAGTAAGCATTTCACGGTAAGGTCTACACATGTTGTATTCGGCGCATGTGATAAATAAAAATTGATTTGATTTGTTCCCTTCATTTTGACTCTGTGCTCTCACAGGCTCACGTAATACAATCACCTGTTAAACCAGGCTGATTGGACATGGGTATTAAGTTGCTACTGTACTTAGGACTTGTTATACCGTAGTTGCTTTACAGTACTTACGTGATTTCTGTCCCCAGCCCCTCAGGTGCAGTCTCCCAGAGGAGTAGTAAAGGAAGCCCAGGACAAGCATGGGACAGAGCACCAGGAGCAGGTGACGGGTTGGTTTCATGATTCTCATCACCTCCTACTGTACATGGTACCATACACACTGTTGAAGAAGGGGACTGATGGTTCATCAGAGATGGGATAAATTCCATTTCAATAAAGAAAATTGACTTCCAATGTACTTTGTATACAATAGTAGAAATACTAGAACATAACATAATATATGAG
The DNA here is from genome assembly GCF_045679555.1 of Salvelinus alpinus. Taxonomy (NCBI): domain Eukaryota; kingdom Metazoa; phylum Chordata; class Actinopteri; order Salmoniformes; family Salmonidae; genus Salvelinus; species Salvelinus alpinus. The sequence goes on along the minus strand of NC_092101.1, from coordinate 34,430,280 downwards.
AATAGAAGAGAATAGAATAGCAGGTGGTTTAGTTCTTTAGCATAGAAATTCCACCAGACCCCCCTGCCTGGCACCACCCGTGTATCATGGTAGCCAGCTAGATGGCTGTCATGTAGCTAGCTAGCTGTGTTGCTAGCTAGCAAGCTGATAGCATTATGGTGAGCCGAATCACGACACAAGTCAGCTATTTAGTGCACAGGTTTGTCGATACTGTTAACAAATAGGTAATTTACATTTGATCACATTCTGCTAGGCAATGAAGCATGGCAGGTTACATGAGATAAGATAGCTAACGTTAGCTAGCTGGTTAGCTGTCCTTACCGTTAACGTTTACTTTGATGATTCGTTTTGATGATTCGTGTCCCCGAAGACTTAAGAGCCCGCACACCTAGCTAGTTAAAATACATCTTCCATTTTTCTATTTCCAAGCTAATTATCCATCTACCACCTGTCAATTCAAAATGTTTATCCAGCTGCGAGTGGATGCAGAGCTCGCGAAAAGGCAATAGTTGTCACTGTACAGCAGCACCACCACCATCTGCACACACAACACTGACAGAATAGGAAGGGAACATCTATAATACGCCAAATCAGTGCCACTTCGCTACAATGCAACTGGTTGTGGGGGTGGAAAGTAACTACAATGTTGCAAGTTTAATAATGCATTTGATACAAATTACAATTGGATAAACATTACAAATCAGAGGGCAGAAGTAGGCTACATTTTGTATTCTGAAACGTGACAGATGCTTGCTAAAGATAAAGTTGACATTCAACATGTGTGAGAGCTAGTGCACCCCAGAGGTACAACCCCTATATATTGTCGATGTCAAGGCAGCTGTAAGATGTGGGCAAGGACTAATGTCACTATGGTATGCAGCCTCAGCATGAGACATAAAAGCTGTTAGTGTACTGGTAAAGATCACTGGCTGATAGATGGATGGTGTGTAGCTAAGGTGATAAGAGATGAACTTGGGGAAGGGGAGCACAACTGCTATAATGACCTTCAATCAAATATAATCAGTCAACACACAAACTGCTATATTCTTCAGTGTTAAATGTAAGCACTCACTGACCTTCCAAACGTCCTCTCCAACAGTATGTGTAAATCCTGTTTTGGGCTGAGCTGTGGGGTTTGCTAGTACACAAACAATGGGAGTTACTGAAAATATAGTTTACCAAGCTACCAGTTACTTCACACTGGAATAAGTTAAGCTACACTAAAGATACACTTTAAAATTATAGTTTAGTTACTTTGAAAAAGTAGCTCACTACATCCAATTACTTTGTGAAAAATTATCCATATCTAAATCTGAAATGTCTTACAATAAAAATAGCAAGAACACACCCAGGAGACAGATGTTAACTGAATGTGTAATTTAGCATATTAAACACAAAAACTGTTTCAAGTGAGAATTAGGCAGGTCTGATACAAATAATTATTGCCTACTTAACCCATATTTTATTTTTGCAAAAAAAAGTTGTGCAGTTCCAGTAGTTAGCAACACAGCTAACTACTGAAAAAGCTAACTACTGAAAACACCAAGATTTGAATTTAGTTGAACTACCACCAAGCTACTGTAAAATGTTGTTAAATTATTAGTTGAACTACATGTAGTTCACTACTACCCAACACTGAACTTCAAGGACAGCACCGTTTAGCTGACAATTTACTTGCTATGGAGTTAGATACTACTACTGTCATTGAGGTATGCAGTAGTCTTGTAAAGACTCTAAAAGTTATTACAGTACACTGTTCCTACAACCTTCAGTCATTGTCATATATGTCAAACATTGTTTAATCAGTCATAAGATCATGAACTGTATAGCAGTCATAAATATCATAAAAACATTTAAACATGAAACAAAGATCAACACCAATAAATTACAATATGCAAGCCAAAATGTTTTTACTGAAACAAAATTATCATCTTTACAAAATGCATGAATGATGGTACATTTTTCACAGAAAGGAAAAAAGGTCACATGAACAGGCCAGGGATGAGTCCCAAATGGCACCCCATTCCCTATATAGTGCACTACTTTTGACCAGGGCCCTGGTCAAAGGTAGTGCACAATATAGGGAATATGCTGCCATTTGGGGCACAAATAAGATCCCTTGCTCAACGGCTTATATCTTTAAATAAACTACTTATTATAATTACATCTGTGTCTTCCTGACTGTGAATGTAATGTGTATCATAAAACAAAGCAATAAAATAGGCTTTTTGATAGAAAACTTGTATTTTTCCCCCATGTATTATAAGTCATCATAAGTATTTCCATACTGTTGAATGCTGATGATATAAACCCCTTGCTTAGTGGTACTTCTGTGAGCCTCTATAACTGCCTAAATCATACATTAGTTGTCTCTCACACTCAAGTAGGGTTGCAAAATTCAGAAAATTCTCAATTCCCAGAAATCCTATTTAAAAAGGACTTACGGATTTCCTGCTTAATTCATCCTGATTGCAGGGAAATTTCAACCAGGATTTCTGGAAAACCTGGGAAAGTTACCAGAATGTGGCATCCCTATACTCAAGATAACAGCAGTTTAGAGGAAAATAACAGACAATCTGAAGGCCACCTTATCCTTAATTAATAAGTGCATTATGGTTGATGATCATGGCCGAGTGGAGAAGCGTGGTGGGACACAATGCATAAGGTCTTATAAAATGTACAATATTATTTTAAAAATGTTTTTTTTTTGTTGACAAAAATAGTAAAATGGTAGCACACAACTATTAAACTGTCCTCTCAAAATGGGCTTGAATAAAAGTGCAACGCACAATTTTCATTTAAAGAGTAAAGAACCAACTTGGATAAAAAGGGAGCGCCCATAGCAATTCTGAATGGGTTATTTCCAATTCATCTATATAGCAAAAATAGAACATAGATCAGAATCAGTCCAGAACCTCTACACCATTGCAACTGACAAATTGTCTGCATTGCAGAGGTTACTTTCTTCAAGCACAGTATAATAAATACGCTGGTAAAAAACAACTCTAAAAATGGAAAAAGCTATATTCAATGCGTTCCTACAAAATACAATGTTTAGGAATGCAGTCAACAGTGTGACTCTGCTAAGAGGTGGTATTAGTTACTAAAATGGCATTGCACCTCCTTAAAATCAAACATAGGTGCAAGTAGCACCCCGAAAAACGACATAGGAAAATAAATAGATGTACATAAAGGAACAACTGGCAACATTCAGTAAAATTGCAAGTCAGAAAACACTGTAATCAGTGTTTATGAGGATGAGTGGCAGTAACTTGTCTGCTTCACTCCCTTTAGGAAGTCATTCCTGCCACAGTTCTATTGAGTGGATTGTTACTATTATTATTAGAAAGCTACATCTTGTTTGGAAGCTAAATTCATGGTCCAATATCGCTTCCATTCAAGAGACGAGTTACAGCTACTGGGCACTAGCAGGATGGCATAAAAGGTGACATGGATGGCAGTTCCTTCCCGGCTTCTATAACCTATACCGAGTGGAGAAGGTGGCCTGTTCTTCAATCCTTGATCACAGTCAAAGAAAACATAAAAGTAATAACAATTGGGTCCGGTTTCCTGGACACAGGTTAAGCGTAGCATAAAACGCAGATCCAACGAAAGGGCTTTTCAGTCCAAGACTAGGCTTAATCAGTGTCCGGGAAACTGGCGCATAATGCTGTAAATTATGAAGGGATGAACGGAAGAAAAAAGAAAACAGTCCAAACTAGGGGTTGGAAAGTTATTTTCAAAGTCCTTTAGTCAGAGCTACACTCACTCACTCAGTGGATAAATTAAGGTAAAGTGAGAAGTCCAGATCAGGAATATCAGTGCTGGTGGTTTGTTGGAAGAGTAGGAAGTTGGCAGGCTACTCCATGATGGCTCTGTAGATCACAGGTTCAACGTAGTCACCTCGGTACCGTGAGTTGATCACTCTCTGCCTCTTCGACTGCTGGATGGCCTCCTTGTCCTCAAAGATCCCATCGAAACGCATGTCTGACGCCTTGGACTGGAGATAGACCGGGGCAGGGCACACACAGGATTACTTTATTGTCCATTGCCACAGGAAGAAGACTCATTAACAAACATGCTGGAGAAAATGATTCAGTCAGTATTATTCAGTATACTCAGCAGTCCTTACTATAACATCAGAGTGAGAAAGTTAGGAGTTGATGATACACAGTTAAGGTTAGCAACTTTGGAGTCAGTATATTGGATAGCTCACAGGTAGCTCTCAGTATACTCACCAGTCTTGACTTGACTCTCTTAGGTAACTCCTCATCCAGAGTATAGACATCATCTCTCTTGGCTGTTAGTTGTGACCCGTCTTCAAACTCCACCTACATCAAGAACCATCAATGCCAAAATAACTACATTTTATGTCTCTCATAAAACCAAACAATGGTTTCATCACAGACTTGTAATGTATTGCTATGAGTTTTTTAAAAGATTTTTAACAATCTGGACAAATGGAGCAGATCAATTAGACTGCAAAGCACTATATGATGTAAAACTGTATAACCTCCATCTGGATAAGGTACATTGTTGCTGAGGGTAAGTGTGAATAGTGTTGCAGTACCTGGTACATTTGGATGATGTGAGCAGCCACAAACTTGGCCCCGTAGACCAGACCATCTGTCCAACGGACCTGCACCATCTCCCCCTGTGGAGGGGGGCCTATCTGGGCACAGTCCCGGCCCTGGCAATAGAAAACAACCATCAGATACAATCCTACAAACTCACTATTTGGCAAGCACCAAAAAGCAATCACACAATTTTAACCAATGTGTGGTACATATTGTATAAGCAATCTATAAACTAATAATAAACAGCTTATGACCTACTTATAAACCCTGTCATGAATTACTGACCACAATTTGGCACCCCACCCACTCTAACACACACAGACGTTAGTCTTCTTACCACAATGTCCTCGGGAAAGAGGTTATCACTGAAGGAGCCGTCATCAAAGTTGACCTCATAGAACGTCTCCTTGGAAAGCTGCACCACGTCACACTGGTAGTAGCGGCCATTTTTGTGCTTACAGATCACCCTCCTTCCCACGGTAAGCTCATGCATGGCTGCTTTGTTACGCTGAGAGAAGAAATTAGTTATCCATCCAGATTAACATCAAATAAGAACTCTATCAACCTCTTTGGACTGGAAGTACATGGGCATACTCGTGGGAGTTTTTCACTTTAAAATCTAAAACACAGTCATGCTTATATAGTACACTGTTGTGAGTACAGCCCTGAATATGTAGAATGCTTAGAAACTATAACATAAAGTATCAGCAGAATAATGTAACCAAGTCCCATAACTGAGGCCTTTAGAGTCCCCACTGTCTGGTATATAGCTTCCCCTTTCTGAAACACAATCCAAAATATAAAGTAAAGTACAACCAATGTATACCTCTGTCTGAATAGGGCCCTTGTGCCGGCAGCAGGTGACGTAGACCACAAAGGGCCACTCGTCTGGCTGCATGAGGACCCCAGCGGCCTGGGCACAGGTAGGGTGGTAGGCCGTAGGACAGCGGCCATGGGAACACTGCACACAGCACCCGGACGTCTTCTTCATCCGCTTCTTACAGTAGTAACATTTCTGCACAGCACAGAAAACAATAAGACCATGCTCAGAGACAGGAAAAGGAAGTCCCACAGGGAAAAATAGGCCTATACATCCTGTCAAACTGTATACAGTAGAGCCTGGATTAATCACAAACTCACCGGACATCCTCTAAATACCCTAGTCTCTAGTCTAACCTTGTAGTAGACGGCAAGCATAACTACTGTCACATGCATAGAGGTGGATGTGCCAACCACGTCAGGTAAAACCAATAATATATTACTTTGGCATAATATGCTGAAGAGAGGATATCCAGCCACTCTCCTTTATTCAAAGGTTATTGGAAAAGGTTCTCCTCTATTCATGCACCGTGGTTGGAGAGCGAGGTAGTGACAGAGTCCTATCCCTTAGCACATAATAAATGTTGACATAAGGCTTGGGCAGTATCCAGATTGTCAAACCTTCATACCGACTTTGTGCCATCCCGGGATATTTGGTAATACCGTCACTGAACACAAGGGCCACTGTTTTTTTTAACCCACAGCCTTCGTAATCCAAAGGTTACAAAGTACATGTAAAATCCCATTGAGAATGCTTACTAAATGCTAATGAGCGGATTGCGAACATTTTATACAGTCTCTGACAAACTATTTGCAGGACAGACATCCCAGCTCATACAGTTATACAATTAACTCAAAAATGCTACTCACGGGCCTCCCGGGTGGCGCAGTGGTCTAGGGCACTGCATCGCTAGCTGCGCCACCAGAGACTCTGGGTTCGCGCCCAGGCTCTGTCGCAGCCGGCCGCGACCGGGAGGTCCGTGGGGCGACGCACAATTGGCCTAGCGTCGTCCGGGTTAGGGAGGGTTTGGCCGGTAGGGATATCCTTGTCTCATCGCGCACCAGCGACTCCTGTGGCGGGCCGGGCGCAGTGCGCGCTAACCAAGGGAGCCAGGTGCACGGTGTTTCCTCCGACACATTGGTGCGGCTGGCTTCCGGGTTGGAGGCGCGCTGTGTTAAGAAGCAGTGCGGCTTGGTTGGGTTGTGTTTCGGAGGACGCATGGCTTTCGACCTTCGTCTCTCCCGAGCCCGTACGGGAGTTGTAGCGATGAGACAAGATAGTAAATACTAACAATTGGATACCATGAAAATTGGGGAGAAAAGGGGCTAAATAAAATAAATATAAAAAATAAATAAAATAAAAATGCTACTCACAGTTTGCTGCACAAAACACACATTAGCCAGCAAGGCTCTTGATCCAGGATCCTATTCTCTGCTGTTACCAAGCAAAGCTTGATTTTGGAAGAAGCTAACCACTTAGCTATATAGCTAACTACCTACTAAATTAGCCAACCAAATGCCCAACCGCAGAGCATTTAGCACATTTTAGACAGTTACCTTAAATAGCTATAAAATATCTAGCTGGCAAACATTTAGTTGTGAATTCCATACTGAAACTAGATCACCGGGCGCGTGCTGCACAACAGTGAGTGACTCACAAGGTTCTGGTCTCTCGTTGTTGTGTGCTTGTAAACAAACACCACGTGACAGGGGACTGCCAGTAAGCTTCATAATGACAAAATGTGTGACAGGTATTTCCAAATACTCTGGTATACGGTATACTGCCCAAGCCTATTGACATTTACAGCGTTGAACTCACCAGTTTAAACCTCTGTAGAGGAATCCCACTCAGATCCACAGGGCTTCTCTCAGTGATGTTCACAAAGCGAGCCTCCAACACTGCTACTGCACACAGCACATGGACCCACCTACAACACAACATGTCAATACACAGACACCACGAGTAGATTATAAACCTAGTAGATATATTTCAAAAGAACATCCAACTATGTGAACAAAAGAGTACATAAAGAGAAGAGCTCAGTAAATGTTCAGTGTGTGATTTAGACTAGCCCACTCCCTGATCTCTAAGGGGATCTGTCTGGCACAAAGACTTACTTGTTGTTGTTGGCTTTCTGCAAGGCACCCCCCCTCAGCAAACACAAACAGCAACTCTGCAAGAAGAGCAAACTGTCAACCACCATAATCCCAGTTAAGTAAACAAAGTACCAGTCAAAAGTTGACACACCAGACTTAACCAGCATGACTACCTCATCATTCTGCAGCGATATGCCATCCCATCTGGTTTATTAGTGGGACTATCATTTGTTTTTTTCAACGGGGCAATGACCCAACACACCTCCAGACTGTGTAACAGCTATTTGACCAAGAAGGAGAGTGATGGAGTGCTGCATCAGATGACCTGGCCTCCACAATCACCCAACCTCAACCCAATTGAGATGGTTTGGGATGAGTTGGACCGCAGAGTGAAGGAAAAGCAGCCAACAAGTGCTCAGCATATGTGGAAACTCCTTCAAGACTGTTGGAAAAACATTCCTCATGAAGTTGGTTGAGAGAATGCCAAGAGTGTGCAAAGCTACTTTGAAGAATCTAAAATATATTTTGATTTGTTTGACACTTTTTTGGTTACTACATGATTCCATGTGTTATTTCATAGTTTTGATGTCTTCACTATTATTCTACAATGTAGAAAATAGTAAAAATCAAGAAAAACCCAGGAATGAGTAGGTGTGTCCAAACATTTGACTGGTACTGTACATACGACCAATGCAAAGGTGTGTCACCTGAAGACCAGTACCAGTCAGTCACTTATCATTAGAAGAATACTGCAAATACTACTGCCAGATCTAATGCCAGTTTAGAATACTGCAAATACTACTGCCAGATCTAATGCCTGTTCAGAATACTGCAAATACTACTGCCAGATCTAATGCCAGTTTAGAATACTGCAAACACTACTGCCAGATCTAATGCCAGTTTAGAATACTGCAAACACTACTGCCAGATCTAATGCCTGTTTAGAATACTGCAAATACTACTGCCAGATCTAATGCCAGTTTAGACTACTGCAAACACTACTGCCAGATCTAATGCCAGTTTAGACTACTGCAAACACTACTACCAGATCTAATGCCTGTTCAGAATACTGCAAATACTACTGCCAGATCTAATGCCAGTTTAGACTACTGCAAACACTACTGCCAGATCTAATGCCTGTTCAGAATACTGCAAATACTACTGCAAGATCTAATGCCAGTTTAGACTACTGCAAACACTACTGCCAGATCTAATGCCAGTTTAGACTACTGCAAACACTACTGCCAGATCTAATGCCTGTTCAGAATACTGCAAACACTACTGCCAGATCTAATGCCTGTTTAGACTACTGCCAGATCTAATGCCTGTTTAGAATACTGCAAACACTACTGCCAGATCTAATGCCCCCCCAAAATAAAAATGATTTAACTAGACAAGTCAGTTAAGAACAAATTCTTATTTACAATGATGGCCTACCGGGAACAGTGGGTTAACTGCCTTGTTCAGGGGCAGAATGACTGATTTTTACCTTGTCAGCTCAGGGATTCGATCCAGCAACCTTTCAGTTACTGGCCCAACGCTCTAACCACTAGGCTACCTGCCGTAGTCTAAACTCCCGAGTGGCGTAGCAGTCTAAGTCACACTTCTCATGGCAAGAGGTGTCACTACAGTCCCTGGTTTGAATCCAGGCTGTATCACAACCGGCCGTGATTGGGAGTCCCATAGGGCGGCGCACAATTGGCCCAGCATCGTCCGGGTTTGGCCGGGGTAGGCCGTCATTGTAAATAAGAATTTGTTCTAACTGACTTGCCTAGTTAAAAAAAAAAAAAAATGTTTTATTTAAATACTACTGCCATATCTAATGAGCGTTTAGACTACTGCAAATACTACTGCCAGATCTAATGAGCGTTTAGACTACTGCAAATACTACTGCCAGATCTAATGAGCGTTTAGACTACTGCAAATACTACTGCCAGATCTAATGAGCGTTTAGACTACTGCAAATACTACTGCCAGATCTAATGACCGTTTAGACTACTGCAAATACTACTGCCAGATCTAATGACCGTTTAGACTACTGCAACGTTTGCAAACACTACTGCGTCAGTGCCAGCAACATATACTTGGGTCAGGTGAGGTCCGACATAATGAACAGCCACTTGGAGGTGTTGTATTATGAGGTGATGTGTTGTGGAGACACTGACCTCAGTCATGGAATTGGCCTTACAGCGAGCACACTTCCAGTCCTTAGTCACACTCTCTGGATCCACGCCATAACAGCCTGGAAACACACAACCAAACAAACACCATTACCTAAGTGGTTGAAACGTTGTCGCCAATGAACCAGAAGGGAGCATAGGTTCTAGTGTGCATACTCCTTTACTGACAGGCATTCACACATTCACATGACTGATAGCGCATCTCAACCCTGTTGTGGACAGAGATAATTAAATAACTTCTAGAGTTGAAACAGTCTGCACTTAACTCCTCTTAACTGTCTAAAGTAGAGTACTGCTCTTACCTGGAATGATGTGGTAAACTAGAACCGCCATAGGCCAATGATGTTTGATTTTGTAAATAAATCTGGGAAAAAAATATCAGCGTCCTGCTCCTTCCAAGACTTTTCCTAAATATTTATGTTTTATATTGTCCAGTTGTCTGAACTTTTAAATCACAAACAAAAAAGTATTTATCTTTAAAAAAAAAAGCTACTACTAACTTAAGGGGCCAAGGCAAATGTGCTGTAGGGCATTGTTCCCATGCATCCCTCTCCTTACAGAATGAATGTGCTGTAGGGCATTGTTCCCATGCATCCCTCTCCTTACAGAATGAATGTGCTGTAGGGCATTGGTTCCCATGCATCCCTCTCCTTACAGAATGAATGTGCTGTAGGGCATTGTTCCCATGCATCCCTCTCCTTACAGAATGAATGTGCTGTAGGGCATTGTTCCCATGCATCCCTCTCCTTACAGAATGAATGTGCTGTAGGGCATTGGTTCCCATGCATCCCTCTCCTTACAGAATGAATGTGCTGTAGGGCATTGGTTCCCATGCATCCCTCTCCTTACAGAATGAATGTGCTGTAGGGCATTGGTTCCCATGCATCACTCTCCTTACCGAATGAATGTGCTAAATGGATGAATGGGCAATAGACACTGATAACTGTGCATGTGAATTCCCAATTGAATTTGAATTAACTGAATGAGGAGGGTAAAAGGGGATGATTACATTTAGAACAGCAGTGTAATGAAGCATTGTGTAGTTGTGTGTAGTTTACAATGGTTAGCCGAACCAAACAAATGGATGCACTGGTAGCATTGCAAATACTGCAGAATTTAGTTTAGCTGGAGTCGAATCGGGTATTGAGCTTGAAATCGACGTTGCTGATGAAGAGGTTTCACCCGATTCTGATGTTGACTTCAAGCTTACGCCTCCGATGCCTGAGCCTCGCCGCAGAAAAACCACAACAGAGCCAACAGACCGTGAGACACGAGTTTGGGTAGAAAAGAGTGAGAAGAGGGCAACAGGAACATTCTCACAGAGAGAGCAGGCCCTACACCTCACACAAAGATAATAATTTCCAGTGCACTCTACAGTGTTCTTTGTTTATGTGACATGCAGATGTTGCAGAAATCAGAGATTGTACTGTCGCTCATGCTCCCAGAAAAGGAAGCTGTACGTGGGACATGTCTATGGATGATCTCAAAGCATTTATTGTACTCTTGTATGTCCGCAGGGAATACTGTGGAAAGAGTATGATGTGGAGTCATTTTGGTCCGATAGTTATGTGGTGGACTTTTTCAGAGAGACCATGCCACGCAACCACTTCAGAGAGATTATGAGACACCTGCATTTTGATGACATAAGACCAATACGTGTGCAGACGGAGAGATTCGCAGCCGTCTCACACACCTGGAAAAGTGTTACGAAGAATTGCATTGCTCGTTACTGTCAACTCTGAAATGATAACAACTAGGTTCCAGTTGAACAACATTTACATCCCCGTATCTGCACGGTACATAGTTACCATTACACTCAGGCCGTTCAACGAGGGAACATTCTGCGCAGGTGCACAAATAACAGAGTGAGAGCACTGTAATAACAGAAGTATAGGGATACCTAAAATATGAATTTAACAGTTACAAGCCAGAAGAGAACATAATTGTTGATGAGCAACTGTTCCCAACCAAAGCTAGGTGCCATTTTACCCAATACATGGCCAACAAACCAGACAAATTTGGAATTAGGTTTTGGTTAGTCGACGATGTTGAAGACAGATAGAAAAGATGAAACCAGGTCAGCGGGTGAGCGATAGATTCGTTGAGCCTTACATGGCTAAAGGCAAAAATGTGACCATGGACAACTTCACATCAATTTCCCTGGCAGACAAGTTGATTGCAAAGAAATATTTCCACAAATATGTTTTTATGCAATTCATCCTATATTATAGTTCATGTACATTTCTAAAGCATTATAAATCCTTGGTGTTTTGTTTAGGCACAGGGCAAATCATTTGACCTTTTATTTATTTACTTTTATTTCACCAGGTAGGCTAGTTGAGAACAAGTTCTCATTTGCAACTGCGACCTGGCGCCTGCGCCTTGCTGACTATATTATCATATTTTACTTTTGTAACTGGACTGCATTACTTAGTATAACTAATCAGATCTACAAATTAAATTGATCAAATGTATTACACTGTAATGTTTTTATTGTAAGAGAAACGAAAATGGGCTATACCTTTATCAGTAGGACTTTGTAGAATTATACTAAACATATCCTGACTATCTAAACAAATAACTAATTTTATATGGATATATTTCCACAAATATTTATTCATGCGATTCATCTTTTACAATTGTTTACGCCCTATTTATCAGGTGTTGGTGCTTATGTTTGCACACCTTGCGGGTTGATTTGTATCCGATGTGTATGCTAAAAGGATGCCCGGCAACATTGTGTAGTGGGTACTTATAGGCTGAAAGGCCCAGCTGTTCTAGTGTTAAAAGGGGTGGCGTGCTGGGTAAGTAGTAGTACTGACTGGTGTGTACGCGGACGCTGCAGTGGGAGCAGCTGATGAGCAGGCTGGTGCCGTCTGGCTCCAAGTGAGGGGTGGTGGGGTCCGGGGGGCCAGGTTCCTTCTCCTCAGCGCCCTCCTCTGGCTCCGTGGTGGTGGTGAAACACATCTCAGGGATCAGAGGCTTGGTTCTCAGCCTGCCTCCAGGCAGCACCACTGGAGGGTCCGTACCATCATCAGCACACTCTGTCTGGAAATGAAACAATCATATTTAGCAACTCTTGGGAGGACAATAGAAGTTCACTTCAGAAAATAACTCTCATTCAAATTGTTCAAACAAATGCTTTTCTGTGTTTGCCTTCATCAGCACACCCAGTCTAGCCATGGATAGAGGGAGGGACAAAGTAATACAGCTACTTAGACAAACCTGAAATAACTATCACTGTACAGTATATCAGAAGTGAGAAGAGGAGCATTGGGGAACGTACTAAAATTGCAAAAACGTCTCCCCTGAGAAACAAGTGAAGGGGGAACTGAATCACATAACAGGAGCTACACTCTCAGAGAAACCCCTGCAGATTAATGACTGAGAGACTTTCAGAAGACTAACTTCCCAAATCCCCTGCTGAGTGTCTCCTCCTCTCCTCAGCCACTGATCTCTCACACACACACACACACACACACACACACACACACACACACACACACACACACACACACACACACACACACACACACACACACACACACACACACACACACACACACACACACACACACACACACACACACACACACACACACACACACACACACACACACACCTTCCTCACCTGCTGGAATGCCTGGAAGAGTGAGCACACAGAGCAGTATGGGGCCTGGAGGCCCATGCAACGGTTGTACTCCTTCTCTTTCTTCAGGTTGGGGGGTCTATTCTGCCACAGGTGGGCCAGGGGCTTGGCCCACGACTCTCCCTCTAGCCCATCCTCGTCTACTGGTGGCTGCTCTGGCAGCTCTTAAAACGACAGCAAAATAAATAGATTTTAGCGTTAGCACATGCCATATCCCAAACAACTTACAGAACTGTCGATATTGACCGTTGCACATGAAGGAAATCAAATCCACCATGCTATTTGTTTTAATCCCCTGAGCCATTGGAACCAAACAGATAGTTATGAAAACACACACAGACAAACTACTATAATGCAATCAAGTATGCCAACATCATCGCTTCTATTCCATGGAGGAACATGCCTGACACTGCTTTTCTACAAGTCATCATATCCATTGCTTAGGAAAAGGAAGCCTAACTGGGGCTAACCTACGTGAGTGAGGAAGTGATATTTTTACTCACCCTCGTCACTCATGTTGTCTTTCATCAGACGCTGGTGACAAGGCAACATCCCCAGTTTTCTGGGCACAGCGCCATCCTCCTCTCCATCGTCTGCCCTCTGGTGGAATAAAAGGGGTTAGGAACAGAATCATTAGCGCTGATTCATTGAACATGTACAGTACAGTATATCTGACCTCAGAACAAACACTCCTCTTCTCCATCTCTACTCCTCTCACCTTGCTGTTGTCCTGTTCCTCTCCTTCACTATCACTACTATCGTTCCTCCTCTCCGCCTTGCCCTCCCTAGTCTCTCCCTCGCTGTAGTCTCCCTTGGCGTAGCTGTGGACGTGTAGCACGTCTGCAGGGCTCAGGGTCCTCTGAAAGAGCCGGTGGACAGGGCTGCAGCTGCTGGCTGGGTAGGAAGGGCTGGAGCTGCTGGCTGGAGGCTTCACATCCTCACTGGGGCCGGCCTTCTCTGAGCTCTGGGGGGAGGGTTCTGGGGCCGCTGGTTGGGTTGATTGACTGTTAGTCTGTGGCTGAGACTTAATTGGAGTGGATTTAAGAGAGATTTTGGCTTTCATCTGAAGTGCTAGCTTTCGGCTGGCGTTTGTGTTTCGGTTGGTCTTTGCGTTGAGTGGTGGCTTTGTTCGCTCATTTTTAACATCCTCTGCCTTTAGCTCTGAAATAAACAAACATGAAAAACTGGAGGTACTGTCTAAATCAGTGGTATTCAAAGCCGAGGAACAGCAGTGGGGTTAGCAAAAGTATCCAATTAAAGAAAAATTAAAAAGGAAGAGTACAAATTATTGTATGGGACAATATACAAATTTATATACAAATATACAAATTTTTGAGAAAGATGAATTGAAAAATAACATTTACAGATTTGGGGTGGGGTCACGAGAAATTCCTGGGGGAAAAAGATAGGGTCCCCAAAAATTGAATACCACTGGTGTAAATGATCTCCCTCATAAATGTGGATGGAAATGTGGTTTTTCATGCGGATAAAGTCATACCTTATACAGTTTCCAGCTGTGATGGAAATAGGAAGTGACAGTACAATTTTATTAATGCCGAAAGATAATTTGTTCGTTCGACATGGTGGGATCTTTTTGCGTCGGTTAAATAAATAATGTAAGAAATGTTGGTGGAAACACCTTTATGCACAACCATCATATCAAAGTAAACTTGTGGTCACACAATGATATGGTGTGTGGTCCTCCCACTACGACTCAGGAAACCATGCAGTTTATTAGGCTACAGATGAAATAAGTTATGATGAACTTCACAGGGTGGTGAAAGTGCTTATTCTGTTGACACGATTGATATGACTGCAGTTTGACAAATAATAGCCATAATAATCTCCTCATGTAGACTAGCATAACCCCACTATATATGTGAGCTGTTGGCTAGAGCACTGGTGCCAAGACCAGAGTAGACAACAGTTTGTGTGGCAAAACTATCAGTAGAGTTGAAAATACGATGGAAACACATCACACTTTTTTTTTTTTTTTTCTGTACATACCAAAGTAAATTTAGTGTGCACTACATCATCATGCACAGACATTTATCAGCAACAAGTCCATTTGGTGGAAACACCACTGGTGGGAAAATGGCACATATTTTCTATATGCAGATTTTGAATATCTGAATTAAAATCTGTCACCAATTGGATGGAAACCTAGCTACAGTCTAACAAGTCAATATGCAGTATTTTTTGGTGTCAAAGATGGTGTCAAAGATGAACTGAGGTACCTTTGTGTGCCAGACTGTGTCCCTTCTCCTCCTGACCCAGCTTGGCTTTCTTCTGGTCCACCTCTCCCTCCTCCTCCTCTTCATCAACCTGCTCAGTGTCTCCGTCCTCTGCTGCCTCCACATCTCCTCCTCGCTGGCGCTTTTTCCCAACCTTCGGGCTGCATTGGCACAGGACAGAGAGAGGAACTGCGAATATTATTATTTTTTAAATACAATAAGTCTCTTTTGAGAAACTTGCTCAAAGTGGAGACCAAAACCCAGTATGAATGAATGCTTTCATTTGATCATTAAAAGGGAAATCTGCATTTGAAAAAACAAAACGGTCACCCCGCCACTTGATTTGGTAAACAGCTGAAAGATGGGGTTAGAGAAATGTAACCACTCAAATTCAGACAGAGCTATGGATGCAAGAACTGACCATGCATAAGATCAAAATGATAGCTTAAACCATGTTGACCCTATACCCTATATTAGTAAGGTACGACAGTTGAACTAAGCTTGAGGCGTTTATAAGTTATATTCTTCAAGAATTACCGGGTATATATAATTAATTTAAAAGTTTTAAAAGATGGATGTTGCAATCACAAATTAAATATATAGATGATCGGCTATGAAAAGCCAACTGACATTTACTCCCGAGGTGCTGACATGTTGCACCCTCGACAACTACTGTGATTATTATTATTTGACCGTGCTGGTCATTTATGAACATTTGAACATCTTGGCCATGTTCTGTTATAATCTCCACCCGGCACAGCCAGAAGAGGACTGGCCACCCCTCAGAGCCTGGTTCCTCTCTAGGTTTCTTCCTAGGTTTTGGCCTTTCTAGGGAGTTTTTCCTAACCACCGTGCTTCTACAACTGCATTGCTTGCTGTTTGGGGTTTTAGGCTGGGTTTCTATACAGCACTTTGAGATATCAGCTGATGTAAGAAGGGCTATATAAATAAATTTGATTTGAAATATTAAGAGAGTACAAAACACAAGGAACACCTGCTCTTTCAATGACAGACTGGCCAGGTAAAAGTTATGATCCCGTATTGATTTTACTTGTTAAATCCACTTCTGTGTAGATGAAGGGGAGGAGACAAGTTAAAGAAGGATTTTTAAGCCTTGAGACATGGATTGTGTACGTGTGATTTAGGTGCCTTTGAACAGGGTATGGTAGGTGCCAGGCGCACCGGTTTAAGTGTGTCAAGAACTGCAAAGTTGGTGGTTTTTCCACACTCAACAGTTTCCTGTATGTATCAAGAATGGTCCACCACCCAAAGGACATCCAGCCAACTTGACAAAACTGTGGGAAGCATTGAAGTCAAAATGGGCAAGCATCCCTGTGGAACGCTTTTGACACCTTGTAGAGTCCATGCCCTGACGAATTGAGACTGTTCTGAGGGCAAAAAGGGGTGGAACACAATAATAGGAAGGTATTTTTAATGTTTTGTACACTCAGTGTATATGAAGTTACACCAGCTAGAGACAATACTACACTACAGTAAAGCATGGACCTCTTCTCCTCCTGAGTGGTGGTGCATGGGGTATTCTCCTGGTCAGGGGCCTCGCTGCGGCTTGGACCCTCCTTCCCAGGCTCCCCTGTCTTCAGGAAGTCAGCAGCCTCTGGCGTGGGCTTGGAGTGGTCAATAGGAGTGTTGTCCTTCCCTGCCTTCCAGGCCTTGTAGCGGTCTGGTTGGAACTTCCTCACAAACACATCCATGGAGATCTTCACCATGTCCTTACGACACGAGCACTGGGGGAGGGAGGATAGGGATTGGTCATGAGTATATTTTATCATCAATCCACTTACCAATTTTATCCAAAGCAACTTAAGGTATGAGTGCATACATTTTAGTATGTGATCCGTGCGGGAATTGTACCCACGACCATACAAACTGAGTAACACAAGACCAATCACAGATCACACTAAATAAATGACTTGGTTTCATGCATACTATGTGTTAATTCATTTAGTTGTACATACCAGTGTGGCAATTTTGCCATAATCGATCCATCGCTGTGTGGCAAAGTTAGTGGATTCAGCACAGTTGAAGCCGTGGTTGAAACCAGCGTGGTAACCGAATGGGAAGGTCACTATGAACTGGCCTGCCTCCTGGGTTATCTAAGCACACAACAGACAGCTTCTAAGCACACAACAGACACATAGTCAGACCCATGGGTTTGTATTTTGTTGCTGCATCCCAACTTTGTCAAAGGTTGGGAAATTTGATAACATGTTGCCATTGAAGAGCGGTCACCTTCTCAAACGGTATGCCATATTTCTTCAGGATGGAGGGTGAGATAAGAGTCATCTTATGCCGCAGGAAAGCTTCACAGCTCTGAGCACTCCCAGGAAAGAACCCTGCATGAACAGGATTCAAAGACGTTAGGAATTCTGCTGATCACTGTCTGATAATATGTTGACATGAAGAATATTGATAATCAATGAGTAGTTTCCCGTAGGATTTTTTTCAGCAGCATTGGAAGAGTTAGCGGGGGTGGGGTCTTCCAGGGGCATAAATCTACATGTCTTTTTTTTTTTATGCGCAGGTGCTAAATGCAAATAGAGGAAACTCTGATGAAGAATGAAGATCAATTAGGAAATTCCTTTCCACAATAGGAGGCTGGTGGAAGGAGCTAATGAAGGACAGGATCATTGTAATGGCTGGAATGGAATAAATGGAATGGTATCAAACACATGGAAACCACGTTTGACTCCATTCCATTTATTATATTCCAGCCTGCCTCCTCTGCTCCACTTACCTTTAGCAAGACGTTCCAATCTCTTCCCATGTTCAGGGGGAACAACATACCTGCAGAGAGACAAGAGTAATGATGTAAATGGTAGTCAAGATGCTGTGTTAGGTAAGTAAGTAAATCAAGTAAGGCTTGTCCTAGCCAGAGCGGCCCATAGGGTAGGAGCCAATCTCCTGTTTCTGTAGCATGAAGCAGCTTGATGTACAAGTACACCTCCTGGACAAAACGCTAGTGTTAGGTTCTACGTACAATAACGACCCAATGACACACACTCCATTTGTAATCTGTAAAATAGACATACCTTAATATCTATTGGTATAACTTCACTGAACCGTGTGTTTTCTTTTTATCTGTGCAAAATACATCAACAGTTTACCAGGACTTGGGCTCTCCAAAGTGCAGGTAGTTGATGCTGTAGAGATCCATATCTTCAGTGTGCCAGGCAAAGGTGCTTTTCCACATGCCAAAATACAGGTAAGGAGTATTCACTCCCTTTATCTTGATCCCACTCTCCCTCTCCACAGTGTCCAGGATAGTGTTCAGATGACCAATGTTCCACTCTGTCACATCCTAGGAAAGATAGAGATGAAGCAGAGAAAATGTTGGTGAGGGTAAGCAGAGACATTGACATTTCAACAGTAGGTTGTTAGGCGAACCCGACAGTGTGTGATGATAGGAATATCTCACTGGGTCGTAGAGGGTTCCGTTGATATCTGCTCCATAGAGAGGCGGGTTAAAAGTCAGGTTCTTCCAGAACTTTCTCTCCAGCTCCTCAAAATCCACATAGCGGGGATTACAGAACCTACAATGACAACAGATGATTAGATGTGACAATCAAAACAAAGGACATCTTGCAGTGAGTTTAGAACTATAGCCAGTTACAACCATGTAACCGTGTATACCTATGTTACAATCATTTCCATTTATTTGAAGAACAGTGCATATGGAAAGTTGACAGCACAAACAGTCACTCTGTTACCAAATTTGCATCTGCACTGTTCTTCAATTAAATGTGTTTTTGTAAAAATGTCAGTGGAATTGTTAAAAGTAGTCCTTGTGCATAGAGCTGTATGGTTTGGCATACAATTTAAAGTGACAAATCTAAGTCTCAGCATTACTCCGTTACCGTGGAATTGCCCATAACAGTACGAGGGCTCACTTGTCTGTGTTGGCAGTCTTGCGGAACTCTCGGACAGTCATGGGTTTCTTCTGGATGTTGTACTGTGTGAAGAGACCTGACTGGCCAGTCACCACCTGCTGTATAGGAGCAGGGATCACCAAGTCATCTATGTCATCATAAGTACGTCTAGGCTTCCAGTCTTTGGGTGGAATAACCTGGAAAATACATATCAAACATAGGATGGAGTTAGTCTTTATACAGAGTGCATTTTTCTTAGAACAGGATATAGACAGGCCTATAGATCTTTGGTTACACCTCGTCTGATGTTGGTTGGGCACCTTCTACTCTTCTCAAAACAGGATGTAGATCAGGGGAATAAATGCTTATGATCTTCTGAAAAGTAGATGCAAACACACACACCTTAGCCATTCCAGCTCGGTGTGCTCCCTGTGACTCCATGTAGGCGATGTAACGGCTGAAGTCCTTAAACTCTTCCTTGGTAGGGTGAAAGGTCATGATCCTGGAGTCAGGAGTCTGCTGGGACTCAGTGTCTGTCGCCATCCTCGAAGAAGAGTTGCTCTGATCTGCAAACACTGGACAAGAGAACACATTTGTTTTGATCAGATGTCTGTTTAATAATTTCTCTAAAACGTTGCATCACATAGCACATGTTGCAACTACTTATAATAGGCCTATGTGTGGTGCAGTTGACAACTAACACAAACAGATGTTTTAGAAAGGTTCTAAACTTGCCTAAATCGTTTTAGTACAGACGAACACCTGTCGCCCCCTATAGTTATTAAAGCACAAAGTTCATCCTACAAAGGTCACTAACTACTGTAAAGACAACACAGCAAAAAACAGAACACAATATATACATGTTTTTGTGGGACTGAGGGGCTAGGGAATGTCGTCGTAATTACTTCAGGCTATAGCTAGCTAATATCAACAGTTAGCTAGCAGCTGGATAAAATATCAACAACAAAAGTCAAATTCAATCGGCCAGTTAACCAACGTTGCTTCGCTCATTGATGTTCAGTAACCCAATCTAATTCTAAATATCGATATCCTCCGTGAGAGAGATAGCTAGCTAGCACCATTAGAAGCTATCTAACTTAGTTGTCGAACTTTTCGTAATAGATTACAACAAAGTTAATAACATGCTAATGCTACTCTAGTCAGCTAGCGCTAGGATTTTGACAAGTTCCTGCGCACCTGCTGATTGTGATTGGACGACACTCTCATTAAAGTTATTCCTAAATTTGTGATTGGTTGAATTCCAAGTCATTTAAGGACCGGGCCCAGTGTCAGTTAACTCCCGGAAAACATATAGCGTTAGCATTTTAGCTAGCAAGATGCCTGACAAACCTGACTGTATCATACCTCTATCTACTTTAGTTATTAATGTATAGCAATGGTAAAGTAATAACGTATGATCATGCCATGTTATGCAAATATGTTAAAGATAACGGAACAGAGACACATTTGAGAAGCAAGTATGCTAGCTTGCTAATGTCAGTGTAGCATAGCTCGCTAACGTTAATTGCAAGCGCAATTATTCCAGCAACATAAGTTACCGCAAGTTACTTAAAAGCACACACGTTTTGATGTTTAAAATATTAACTTACAAAAGCTGACCAAGTAATGACTGAATGCTCGCTCCAAAGCTTTAAAAGCAGAAGACGATTTGTTAACAAATCACCGTGGTCAAGGAAGATAAACCTCCATTACGCCAGTGTCGTACGCATGCTCAATGTGTTTGTTTACAAGGATGAAGGAGGGCGTGTCCCACGCGCTACCGAGACTAATCAAAATGCAGTATTTTGCCATGACTCCGCCTTATTATACTACTCAGGCCGAAAATATGCAAACTGAGGCCTTATTAATACATTATGCTCATTAAAAAAGTTTATGAAAATTATCACTAGCCTTCCCCATCTCACTATCCCATTTCTCTTTACAAATACCAAATTTTCTAAAGCACAAAAGTCATACTTCAAAACGGTGAAAGTCATAGTGTATCATCTTTTGCAATATGATGATAAAATGGCCAGCAATGGTGTTGAATGCCAGCATGATTTTCATCATTTTCATCCCTTAGGGCAATTATTTTATTATACAGTACATGTAAATTGTATTTTCCGGCCACTTGACTTGTCAAATTGTTATTCCATTAGGTCTGAACAATGTGCAACATCCTACTGATCACAATTATATTACCTACTATAAAACACAATGCAGTGTATGCCATTGTGTGACTGATATTCCAGGGGTTATGTCAGGACAGGGGTTCTGTCAGGACAGTGGCTGAAGCACTGTGTTCAGGCAGTCAAAGGACACAGGAGGTCCTAGCTGGCGGGGTATCTTCCACCATCTGTTCCACTGGCAGTATCATGGAGAGATGGTACAACGTGTGTGGCCTGTTGCGGGCTGTGTGTGTGTGTGTGTGTGTGTGTGTGTGTGTGTGTGTGTGTGTGTGTGTGTGTGTGTGTGTGTGTGTGTGTGTGTGTGTGTGTGTGACATGCAAATATATATTTTTTAAAGACACACAACACCACATGATATATAAAAAAAAAACAATTATTCAACTTTATTAACATCAAGGTTTTTGCAACATTTTTTCCCTCTCCTTTTTATTAACAAATAGAAAACAGATTGTGTATACAACAGACTGAACCCCTACGGCACTATTTGAAGACAAAGTGAAATAAATCCTTGTTTTTGCAGTCCGTCCATCCGGGCCCAATCAATCCAAATTCACCTCACTTTGCAATCCTATAGCCTCACATAAGAGAGAAACGCTTGACTATAATGTAGAGATCCTCCACCGTACATTGATGCTGCTTCTTTGTGTTACAGGAGAATGTCCTTCTGTAGCACAGTGAGGAGATAATACAGTATATTACAGCAGTTATACCATGGATGTAGAGTCAGTGACAGTCAGAAGAGAAGTTCATCTGGGTTGTTGTGAGGTTTCTACAGGGATGGCCAGTCATGGGGAACTAGGTCAGTCGTATGCAGATGGACATGTCCAATTCATAGATCGTAGTTCAGAATCAGCAGGGTAATCAGAAATACAGGGATGGATAACTGTCTGTCTGGTCACTCGAACACTTCTCATAGGAGGGGTGTTGTTGGGCGCTGTACATTAGTCTGATGTGAAGTTCTGTATATCTGTTGCTCCAAACCAGGTCTAGCTTGTCAGATCAGAGCAGACAGAGCTAGGGTCCAGTTCCTCTGTGTCTTTTGGGAGTGATGGTTTGGTTCAGTCCCATGGACAACTAAGATTGCTGTAACAGGACAAACACCTTTTCATGTACCGGTAGTTTTCTTTCTTTATTTCATTGGGTCTGGAGTTTGGACCGGAGCTCTTTGAGCGACAGGCATTGAGAAAATCACAGTAAACAGAATCTGTACATGGTAGATTATTCATAAAACATCATCAAGAATAATCTATTCAGTTTTTATAAACATAGATGGGTTTATTTTATAGTAGTTCACTAAATCTGGTGTATATGTGTTTGATCTCTTTTTGTGGAGATTGTTTTTGTAAATACCAGGAAGTGAAAATACTTATAAAAGTTGTGTCCCCCATATCCCACTGAATACGACCAACCAGAGAATAGAGAACTTTAGAATATTATAATTATGGTAAAAAAATTAAAATATTATTAGCAGCTCTGAGTATGCGTACGTCTCCAGTATTAATAATAACTCGGAGCATGTTTAAAATACATGTCCCTTGTGTAAAAAATAATAAAAAGATACAAATAATGAATTTAAAATAAGACCCAATAAGACATACAATAACCAGTGTATAAATGATTATAAAACAAATTCTAAATAATAATAATAATAACATATATATATATATAATGGGTAATAGTAATGATATTAATGCATAATAAAAGCAGAAAAATAAAGTTTGCCATATAAGCAGGTGGAGGAGGCAGAAATAGTGTTTTCATGGCATGTGCAATAGCTATAGAGACATCAGAATGAAACATACTGAAGCTTTTTAGGTTATTTTTTAGTAGTGAAGGGTTTTAAAGCAGGTTTATTGTGCAGTCAGTCCAGGAGTACTGCTCCACCTGATTGACGGTCATCCAGTCAGACTTGTGCTCTCTCCCACTCCTCCTCACTCCTTTTCTTCTCTTCCTCCCCCTCTCCCCTCACCCCTCCGGCAGTTTCTGGACAGTATGGATATAGCTCAGAAGGGACACACGGCTGGCGCTCCTGAACCCCAGGAGTCCCAGTGCATTCTGGGAGTGGTTATTATGTTGCATAGTGGTCAAAGCTTCCAAGGTACTCTAGAGCTGCCCTGTAGCACAACTGGTACTGGTCCTGGGAGGGGAACAGAGGGGAACAACATCAGAGTCAGTCAACAGGGTGAAATCTACTAGAATATAATAATGGTACCATAATCTCCTGGGAGTGTTTGTATCAATGCAAATAAATTGTTTTAAGTTAATTTGTTATGTGTAATGAATACATTGGAAATCTTACTCTTTTAATTGGATAAACCAGCTATTTTAACTGAATCGCTGCTTTGCTTAGATATCTCTATCTAGGAGAGGACCTGTACTCCCACTCCCTCGCTAACCAGTCTCCCACCACAGGTGTGTGACTGTACTGTACCTCTGTCTGCACCATGGCAGGTCTCTGGGTCCTCAGTGTCTTGACAGTCTGGAAGAGGTCCACCACCCCCTCGTACCTCATCCTCTCCAGCACGATACTCAGGGTGATGAACACACCAGTCCGCCCAACACCAGCACTGTTGGGGAACAGGGCAGGGAGAGTTAGTACTATACACACACACACAGTACAAGCATGCACTCAAGCATGCACTCAAGCATGCACTCAAGCATGCACTCAAGCACACACACACACACACACACACACACACACACACACACACACACACACACACACACACACACACACACACACACACACACACACACACACACACACACACACACACACACACACACACACACACACACACAACTATGTGTTGATGTCATCAGTTTTTCTTACCTGCAGTGCGCAGAGATTGGTCCATCCTGGCCAAACTGCTCCTTGGTTTTATGCACTTGACCAATGAAGTCAATGAAGCCCTCTCCAGTTTTTGGCACCCCTTGTTCTGGCCAATCAGTGAACTGGAACTGCCGAATGGTCCTAGACTGGCCATCCTGAGTGGTGGTGAGTGGTGGATGTGGGACATAAAGTGAGTAATTTCTCTAAGCCTTATTATAAAACATTACAAAGGCTAATACATGCTTATGACACTTTATAAAGCACTATACATGCAGAATTGGAGTAATGCTACGAGTATTTTTTCTACAGTGTGTTCTACACACTCCACTATTTATGCTGCAATAGTTTATGTGTCGGGGGGCTAGGGTCAGTCTGTTATATCTGGAGTATTTCTCCTGTCTTATCCTCTGTCCTGTGTGAATTTAAGTATGCTCTCTCTAATTCTCTCTCTTTTTCTCTCTCTTTCTCCTGAGCCCAAGGACCATGCCTCAGGACTACCTAGCCTGATGACAACTTGCTGTCCCCAGTCCACCTGGTCGTGCTGCTGCTCCAGTTTCATCTGTTCTGCCTGCGGCTATGGAACCCTGACCTGTTCACCGGACGTGCTACCTTGTCCCAGACCTGCTGTTTTCAACTCTCTAGAGACAGCAGGTGCGGTAGAGATACTGTCAATGATCGGCTATGAAAAGCAAACTGACATTTACTCCTGAGGTGCTGACCTGTTGCACCCTCTACAACCACTGTGATTATTATTATTTGACCATGCTGGTCATTTATGAACATTTGAACATCTTGGCCATGTTCTGTTATATTCTCCACCCGGCACAGCCAGTAGAGGACTGGCCACCCCTCAGAGCCTGGTTCCTCTCTAGGTTTCTTCCTAGGTTCCGGCCTTTCTAGGGAGTTTTTCCTAGCCATCGTGCTTCTACACCTGCATTGCTTGCTGTTTGGGGTTTTAGGCTGGGTTTCTGTGCAGCACTTTGTGACATCAAATGATGTAAGAAGGGCTTTATAAATACATTTGATTTGATTTATGTATGTGCTGTAAAGACCAGATTGTATTTCTATATGCAACACAGCAGAGCACAGCCACAGCTCCATGTGTGGGTTGAAAAACACCACCTCTGTTATTTTCCTCACCTTTGCACAGCAGCACTATTCAATTCATTAGGAAAATAAACTTAGCATTCAGGTTAACCCCCTACATAGAGCAGTGAGATAAAAGTTACTAGGGAGAAGAGGGAGGATGGATGGAGAGATGGACATACCCTGGCGTCTGTGACCTTGAACTCTCTGAGGATGTACTGTGGCATGTTGTACTCAGCCATGGGGTCCACTACAAAGTACTGGTACCTGGCAGAACGCTCAGCTGGCCAGTACTGATGACACTTTTCCTAAGAGACAGACAGACACAATGATATAGTCAAAATCTATCGCACCACAACACTATCCATGGCATGACTGATGTGTGTGTGTGACTGTGTGTGTGTGTGTGTGACTGCATGTGTGTGTACTTGCATGTGTGTACTTGCGTGTGTGTGTACTTGTGTGTGTACGTGTATACTGTATCAATGCCACTCACTCTTCCCATCTCTCTGAGTTTAGTAAGCATGACTACGATGGTAGAGTTGTGTTCCCACAGCATCCTCCAGAAGTCCTCTGTGGTCTCTGCTAGTGGCCCCTGGGTGGCCATGTAGGCCTTCTGCTGCCTGGGGACACAAGGACATGGAATATGTCAGGGTGAGGATAACACCATAACACTGGATACACAATTCAATACATCCCCATAAACTAGAGTTCATAGCGACACAGTAAACGTCATGTAACAGGGACACAGTATATGACAGGGTGAGGATAACGTTATAACAACAAGGGATATAAGTTACATTTCAATACATCCCCATTAACTTACAGTATCCATGTTGAGCCCTGAGTGGTCCTACTGTCATCTGAGAAGCCCTTGTGCTGATAATGGAGGCTGGGCTTGGTGTATTTTCATTACGTTATGCTGCTGACAGATTAAGTGTCTACTCTATTCAAGCCAGTGAGAAAACCGCAGCGTTGCGGCTGGGGTCCCTTTCTACTAGATCAACATTAGAGGGCAGTGTGAAGCTGTGAGAGAGATGTGTGCCATTGTGATTCTGTTTATGTCATCCCTACAAACATGTGAGAGCCAGCCCAGTCCAGCCCAGTCCAGCCCAGTCCAGTCCAGTCCAGCCCAGTCCAGTCCAGCCCAAGACACACATATTCGTAGGTCCAGACGCACTAGCACATGCACGGCCAAGTACAGCTAGACACACGCAGGCACACACACACACACACACACACACACACACACACACACACACACACACACACACACACACACACACACACACACACACACACACACACACACACACACACACACACACACACACACACACACACACACACACACACACACACACACACACACACACACGTGCAGTGTAAGAAGGGGCTGCTGCTGGAACTCGGAGTTCCATCTATCTTTTCTATGTGATAACTAGTAAGTGAGCCATGCCTTAGCACCTTGTTCAAAGAGTCTCTCACAGTTGATGGGTTTGACTCATGCTGCATGGAGATTCAGTTTCTTACAGCTGAATTATTATAGTTTGAGTGTTCTGCTTTGACAATGGCAATAAGCATGCCTGCAAATTTACAGGCAAATCTCAAGGTCAGCCATAGAGATCATTGCTCTACCGAGACACTTATCCAGACATATGCATGTTTAGAGTTAAATAAATACAATTGTTAGTGTAAAATCGCTGTTGAGCAAGAGGCTTGCATCAAGACGGCAGTGGAATGACCATCTCAGGATATTAGAATACTGGGAAACACCTAACCAGTATGACATCATCATCATTGCATCATCATCATTATCCTCCCCTTCTTCATCTAAACCATCCTAATCCCCTCTGGCACTTTAAAGATGTGATGACTGCCTGCCGGGAGAGAGAACACTAACATCTCACTATGAGCCAGGAGAGAGAAAGTCAGCACCCCAAATGGCCCCCTATTTCCTATAAAGTGCACTACTTTTGACCAGGACCCTACGGGGCTTGGTCAAAACTAGTGCACTGTATATGCCCTAGGGTGCCATTTGGGATGCAAACTAACACCTCTCTATGTCTTAATTCACTTTTAATTACCGCTACAGGAATTAAAGAGGAATTACACCCCCCTTCCTTCCCTCCCTCAGGTGGGGCAGCCCCAGGGACTTCATTAGGCACACAGGAGGAGAAGGGTGTGTGTGTGTGTGTGTGTGTGTGTGTGTGTGTGTGTGTGTGTGTGTGTGTGTGTGTGTGTGTGTGTGTGTGTGTGTGTGTGTGTGTGTGTGTGGAGTATGAGGAGGAAATCGGAACAGAAAACCACATCAATGAATCCCCCCCACCAAAAAAAATACTTAAAAAAGCTCTTATTCATTCTGTCAGTCATTAGAGTGTTGTAGCATTGTGCATTTCAGCCAATTACAGTGTTTATACTTCCATAAAGGAGACGGCTCTATGGGACCTCTCTGATTAGGTACTAATTGGAAATGGGACAGTAACTGAACGGGAGTTCCCAAGCACCTCCCGAATGCAAGAACACACACACTCACACATCCTGCTGGCTGTTGTGTCTTATATACAGTGCATTCGGCAAGTATTCAACCCCCTTCCCCTTTTTCACATTTTGTTGCGTTACAGCCTTATTCTACAATGGATAAAAAAAATTAAAAAATCATCAATCTATACACAATAACGTTACCCCATAATGAAAATGTATTTGCTATGAGATTCGAAATTTGAGCTCAGGTGTATTCTGTTTCCATTGATCATCTTCGAGATGTTTCTACAACTTGATTGGAGTCCACCTGTGGTAAATTCAATTGATTGGACATGATTTGGAACGGCACACACACCTGTCTATATAAGGTCCCACAGTTGACAATGCATGTCAGAACAAAAAACAAGCCATGAGGTCGAAGGAATTGTCCGTAGAGCTCTGAGACAGGATTGTGTCGAGGCACAGATCTGGAGAAGGGTACCAAAAAATGTCTGCCGCATTGAAGGTCCCCAAGAACACAGTGGCCTCCATCATTCTTAAATGGAAGACGTTTGGAACCAACAAGACTCTTCCTAGAGCTGGCCGCCGGACAAACTGAGCAATCGGGGGAGAAGGGCCTTGGTCAGGGAGGTGACCAAGAACCCGATGGTCACTCTGACAGAGCTCCAGAGTTCCTCTGTGGAGAAGGGAGAACCTTCAAGAAGGACTCTGCAGCACTCCACCAATCAGGCCTTTATGGTAGAGTGGCCAGACGGAAGCCACTACTCAGTAAAAGGCACATGACAGCCCGCTTGGAGTTTGCCTAAAGCCACCTAAAGGACTCTCAGACCATGAGAAACAAGATTCTCTGGTCTGATTAAACCAAGATTGAACTCTTTGGTCTGAATGCCAAGCAACACGTCTGGAGGATATCTGGCACCATCCCTACAGTGAAGCATGGTGATGGCAGCATCATGCTGCAGGGATGTTTTTCAGCGGCAGGGACTGGGAGACTAGTCAGGATCGAGGGATAGATGAACGGAGCAAAGTACAGAGAGATCCTTGGTGAAAACCTGCTCCAAAGTGCTCAGGACCTCAGACTGCGGCAAAGGCTCATCTTCCAACAGGACAACGACCCTAAGCACACAGCCAAGACAACGCAGGAGTGCCTTCGGAACAAGTCTCTGAATGTCCTTGAGTGGCTCAGCCAGAGCCCGGACTGGAACCCAACCTAAACATCTCTGGAGAGACCTGAAAATAGCTGTGCACCTGCAGAGAAGAATGGGAGAAACTCCCAGAATACAGGTGTGCCAAGCTTGTAGCATCATACCCAAGAAGAGTTAAGGCTGTAATCGCTGCCAAAGGTGCTTCAACAAAGTATTGAGTAAAGGGTTTGAATACTTATGTAAATGTGATATTTCAGTTTTTGCTTTGTCATTATGTGTTATTGTATGTAGATTGATGTGGGGGAAAAACGATTTAATCAATTTTAGAATAAGGCTGTAACGTAACAAAATGTGGAGAAAGTCAAGGGGTCTGAATACTTTCCGAATGCACTGTAACTCTGAAAACAATAGGTGCTCCTTTTCAATATTCTTTGTCCAAATATGAACAAATGTCTTTAAATTCATAGAAAACATCCTTTTTTAGAACTGTACATCTTCCATTGAGTGTTGCTGGGCAGATTCCCAAGGATGGACAGTTCTAGAGTAAAGGATTGTGGGTATCAGCAGACATAAACAGAGCTATCACAATAGGTAATCACTGTATTCCTCTCCGAGGAGGGGTTTGTCACCTGTCACAATAAGACTATTTATTTACCACAGGAGAAGTGTGAGAAGGAATGGACAGTACTGCCAATACAACCAATTTGTCCTGACAACTGACAAGACTAAGGTAAGAGAGGCAGGAAAATACTGGCCTCCATTTCACACCATAATTCACTGCTGTCAGTCGCTGCAGGAAAGGTCCACCTCCTCACTCATTAGAGGAGCTGTGTTTGTAGGATGGATTCTCTCTTCTCTATTTCTATGTCCTCTTCTCCATTCTCACCATCACCCCATCTCACTTATTCTAGTCTTCAGAATATGTAATGTCTTGTTTTCTCACAGTCTGAGTCTGAAAATCCTCTTCTCTCCTCCCCTCTTCTCTCCTCCCCTACCTCCTCCCCTCTACATCCTCCCATCTCCTCTCTTCCCCTCAACCTCGACCCCTCCCCTCCTCCTCAGCTCTCCCCTCCTCTTTTCCTCCCCGCTCTCCCTTCCTTTCTTCTCTCCCTATCCTCTTCTCCCCTCCACTCCCCTCCTCTCCTCTCCTCTCATCGCTCCTTCTCTCCTCATCCCCCTCTATCTTACCTGTATCCGTCGATGAAGCTGGCATTGATGTAGTCGGAGCCCTCCACTCCTCTGATAGGCTGCAGACTCACGCGAGTGGACTCAAAAGGCATGATGTTCACCAGCCGGTTCTTGAACTTGTTACAGGGCAGGTTGGCACTGATGAATCTTGAGGTATGTGCTTTGGAGTTGGCCAGTTTCTGGAGAAGGAAGGGAAGAGGAATGGACAGATTAAAGATACAATCTTGGATCAGATTAAAGAACTGTGTGCTATTGTAGAGAAACACCAACCCATAACCATAGAAATATAAATACTAAAATTGACTGCACCCATGAAAGTGCGAGTCTTTTTCCCATTCTAGTAATTATATTTCTATGCCTCTAACCTGAAGATGACTGTTGCCACAGCTTTTCCTGACGCCCACCTTCCTTCCCTTCTATCTAGCCCCTGTCTCTTCAAAGTGCTAAAGCTGGGGATCCCAGCCAGCCTAGCATTGCTGTGTGTGAGCAGGAATGTCGGAGGGCACGGGGTTAGGGGCTAACACTCTTATTGATGCATGAAAATGATGAGCTTTGAGCTGAGCCCCTTTGTTCTACAGCTTCAAACAACAACCTGCTGACGCCGACAACACCTCTCTCTCTCCATAAAAACTAGTGTCCACAGCACAGCCACAGCCACAGCCACAGCACAGCCACAGCCACAGCCACAGCCACGAACGGAGACGTCAGAGAGTCAAAAAACACTCCCACACAACATTCGGGACGGCTGTGAAGATAGATACACAAGCTGACTGTATCCATGCCACTGCGACGAAATAACAAACTAAAACCAAACAAGACTTTGAAAACTGAAAAACCATCTTCTCCCAAATGAGAGGGGGAGGGTGAGTTTCTTTTTACTGGCACTGCTGGTGGTGTCCTAATATTATACTCTGTCAGTAGCAAGAAAGCAAAGTGTCAGTTTCAGAACTACCAGTGGAGTTAAGCATCAACACCTAATTATACTTGCTACGGACTTACAATCATCCTGCTTGCTAAACAAGTTTGACCCACATCATTTGGGTTGTGGTGGCGTGTCTCCGAGGAGGAGGCTGGTTAGAGCTGTTTTGTTTTCCTATGGCGGGAGGCTGTGAGTGGCGGCGTCCCAAATCGCATTGTAATCCCTACACAGTGTACTACTTTTGACCAGGCCCGATGGGTCCTGGTCAAAAGTAGTGCACTATATAGGGAACAGGGTGCCATTTGGGACGCAGATAGTGAGTATGTGATGGGGTCCAATAGAGTCGCTGGAGCCCAGTGGTGTAGGCCCAATCCCAGGATGCATCAGCTCTCCAACCCATTGAGGCTTTATCTACAGACTGTCAGACGATCAGCCTGTCTCAACACTCCTCCCTCACTAGATCACTCTCTTTCTCTCTGTCTCACTCTCCCTCCCACGGCCCCCTCTAGTTCAGTCTCTCATCTCCAGTCCAGAAGATAAGCCTCTGAAACACTGAAAAAGAACGCCCCTCCTAGGAGATTCTATTCATTTCAGAGTTACAGTGTGAGGATGAAAATGCTCCCAAACACACTGAAACATTAACTTCCTGCTCCCACTGCATCGTACAGACTGAGACACCACCAACAACAACAACAACTGTTCTACTGCTTCTAACTAAATGCTCCAATTAGTAACTGTACCAGTCAAGTCACTTAACCTCAAGTCTAAGTTGAATCCCAGCTCCCTAGCAAGTCCAAGCCTGAGCGAGTCTAAGTTGAATCCCAGCTCCCTAGCAAGTCCAAGCCTGAGCGAGTCTAAGTTGAATCCCAGCTCCCTAGCAAGTCCAAGCCTGAGCGAGTCTAAGTTGAATCCCAGCTCCCTAGCAAGTCCAAGCCTGAGCGAGTCTAAGTTGAATCCCAGCTCCCTAGCAAGTCCAAGCCTGAGCGAGTCTAAGTTGAATCCCAGCTCCCTAGCAAGTCCAAGCCTGAGCGAGTCTAAGTTGAATCCCAGCTCCCTAGCAAGTCCAAGCCTGAGCGAGTCTAAGTTGAATCCCAGCTCCCTAGCAAGTCCAAGCCTGAGCGAGTCCAAATGGAATCACAAGTCCCTTGTTAGTACTAAAAGTTGCGAACAGTCCAACACTTTTCTAGCTAGGTTTATAACATAGAACTGAACTGTACTGTTATGTTCAGGAGGACAGCTACTACCTACCTTAAACTCTAGCTCCATGGCAGTGACCGTGTCTCCGGGCGTGACCTGGGTGAGTTTCTGGATGTGTGCGTACAGGTTGCGTGCAGGGACCTCTGTGTTACCGCAGGTGGCAGCCTCTAGCAGGGCCTCGTGGATGAAGATGTACTGGTCCTCCGTCTGCACCATGTAGTTCCGCTGAGCTCTCATACACGTCACATGACCGTAGATATCCACTGACTTCTCATGCTTCATACGCTCCAGCATGGCCTCAATCACGATGAAGCAACCGGTCCGACCTACACCAGCACTGTGGGGAGAGACAGGTAACTGTAACTGTAGAGCCTTGCACAGAAACGACTGTAACTACACTGAAGAGATTACATGCGCACATTCAATGTTTCTGAGGAAGGTTGATATTTATTGGGATGAATCTTGTCCTGGAGGCAGGGCCAAAATTAGGTTAGGGTTAGGTTTAAAATCAGATTTGATGACTTTGTGGCTGTGCCAGCTACTCAGCAGTGCTGCCTCCAGTACATCAAAATATGTACAGTTGTTGTATTTGTTTTCTATTGTTTTCTATTGTGCAGGGCTCATTTGTAAAATAAACTTTAGTCTCAATATGACTTCCCTGTTGAAATAGAGGTAAATAAAATAAATATAAATGTCAACCTATGTTTCTGAGCAGGTACTGGAGATGAAATAATATGTTCAGCAAAAAAAACCTAAAAAACACCCCAAACACTGAAATCTATTCTCCCATATGGTTTGTTTCAATACTTAGGTCATCATCAGGTCAAACATATCTCTGAAGCAGGTCTGAGATGGGGTTTACCTGCAGTGGACCACCATGGGTCCTGCATCTGTGGGGTTGCAGGCCTTGACCCTGCGGAGGAATGCCAGGGTGGGGGTGGGGTACTCAGGCACTCCATGGTCCGGCCAGGCCATGAACTGGAACTGACGAACCTCTCTCTTCTCACTGGAGCCATTCTGGTAGAGCAGGGGGAAAGAAAACTATCAAAACACCACAGACACACACTGGTGGCTATATTCTGGGTAGTCTCTCTGACAGACATTCATATTTACAACATGTTAGCTAGCATGAGATTTGATAATGGCTCAAGAACACATTCCGGAATCATTGCCCTCCAGCTGGTCAAGAGCTGGTCATTTTAGGGATACAGTACATGCTATTCCTTACCTTATAGAGGGCGAAGGTGCGTACGCTGTAGGTAGCCAGCTCCACAGTGTCCAACATGGTCACCTGGATCATCCCATAGGTCTCTGTACCCCGACTAGGCCAGTACTGGTCACACTTCACCTGTTACACACACAAACACACAGACACAGGACAATGAAGATATTGCACTTAGTGTAGGAGCACTGGAATGAGGGAAGCAGAATGAGACAGGGACTGAGGCTGAAGAGGCTTGTGTTAGGGTAATGGGACAGTCAGGAACTAAGGGCTGTGAGAGGGAGGACATGGGACAAGGATTTAGACTGAGTGAAGGATGACAGCTTGCTTCCGCTCCACTGTGCTATCCTTCATGTCCTGGGGGGAGAGAGGAGAGACAGCCAGCTGAAGTTTAGGGGCCCAGCTCTATGGGACTACAGGCCCAGAGACCCTAGCTGGCATGGGCCAGGCAGATGGGGTGCTTCCGCTACACAGTCCTGTCCAGGGGGGGCTGTGGTAACATTGGAACTGGCCTAAGCCCTGGAGAACCCTGGAGCTCAGAGCATGACTTGTGCCTCTCTTCTTTTATTTATTTATTTATTTTATTTAACCTTTATTTAACTCCTCCAGACCTCCACCCCAAAGGGCCATTAGTTAGCACATTCTGATTGGACAGCAGGCTGGTGCTCCAGGGACATTAGTCAGGGCATTCTGACTGGACAGCAGCCTGGTGCTTCAGGGCCATTGATCGGGGCATTGTGAGAGGGCATTGTGATTGGACATTCTGGTGGACAGCAGGATTACCACCTGGACACATCATTTCACTGGACTTCCCAAACACAACCAAGAGCCAAGAGCTAAGTGACCTATCTGACTGAGCACAGGGCAGCCACAAACCAAAATCTGCTGTGAAAAGTAGGCGTCTGGTGCATTTCCTACTAACACAGACCATGTAGACAGATAATACAATTCCTGTTTGGTGATGTTTTATCTGTTTAGCCTACAGGTGCATTCCACCACTTTAACCCAGACTAGCTAAGAGGCAGTTGGAAATGACTGCGGTCCCTGACATTACTACAGGCTCCTGTGCTCTGGTTGCTTAATGAAACAGAACAGAATGGAGTGGAGTGGACAGGTGGTCACTCTGGAGGGGGGGGCGGGGGTGTCACTGCGTCCCCCATGTCAGCTGCTACGGACAGTCACATGACTTCCTGTGACTGTCCGTAGATTTTTCAGGTCCTCTAGTCAGAATGATAGCTGAGGTTGATAGAGGTTAGACGACAAAGAGGTGGTGCTGGGATGTTGCCAGAAGTGACACCATGCTGTGCTGGTGATAAATAACAGGGGCAAAGGTTCGAAGGTGAAAGGTCATTTAATGATGAGTTGACCCCTCATGGGTCTAAAGAGACGTGTGATATTAAGTTTGGCAGGAACATGATGAACTTTGTCTGTGCTTATAAAGGTGTGCCACTATGGGATGCCCTTTAGTTCCACAGTTAGGTGTGTGTGTGTGTGTGTGTGTGTGTGTGTGTGTGTGTGTGTGTGTGTGTGTGTGTGTGTGTGTGTGTGTGTGTGTGTGTGTGTGTGTGTGTGTGTGTGTGTGTGTGTGTGTTTGTGTGGCACCCTTTACACCTACACACTTCCCTCTCTCTAAGCTGTCATCTTGCAGTCACCATGTGATTTATTTACTGAGTCTATTCAAACTCCTCGATTAGGGTTTTACACCTTACCGCCGACCCTCACACCTCCTGTCCATTAGAGACCAAGGTGAGACTACTGGAACTGTTACACTCTGTGAGTGCAGGGTGAATCAACGGTCGGGTTGTGTGTGTGTGTCCTGAGACAATGTTGTGTGTATGGTGTGTGTTCAGCACAGAATGTGTGCATGCACATGGTTGTGAGTGTGCTGACATTGTAGTGTGTGTCTATATTCACCCGTGACTTCTCCTCCAGTCTGGTCATCATGACGATAGTGTTGGTCCTCTGCTCCCACACCATCCTCCAGAAGTCACTCAGGGTTTCAGGAAGCGGGCCCTGTGTAGCGATGCAGGCGTTCTGCTTCCTGTAGCTGTCTATGTAGTTAGCGTTGATGTAGTCACTACCTGGCACTCCTGTAGCACAGTGAAGGAACACAGTGTTAGGAAACATTAGGGCAACATCCCAAATGGCACCCTATTCACTGTATAGTGCACTTCTTTTGACCAGGGCCCATAGGCATTGGCACTCCATTCCTTCTTCCTATATGGCACCATATACCCTATATAGTACATTACTGTAGACCAGGGCCCATATGGTGATGCACTATATAGGGGATAAGCTGCCATTTGGGATGCAGCCTAGCAGGCTGGCAGGGTATCAACACCCCCTTCACAGCATGAGACAGGCCCACACAGGACAACACAGAGAGGAGAGAGACAGAGCCATTCACAACCATCAGGATGCATTATCATTTACATCACTAACTGACTCCAAACAGAGACAGACAGACAGTGAGTGATGGAGAGGCACTGTCACACCTGGGGATTGGGTGTACTGTTGTTGTTGTGACTTTGCAGTGGGTGGGAGATTACTGTCTACAGACTTGACTTTGGATTCTCTTTATTAAGACAGCCTCACTTAGCAAAAACATTACAATCCCTCCCACCTCTTTGTGACCTCCCCTCCTTAAAAAGCAAAACATAACCTCAAAACACCCCAATAAAATACTTTACTGAGATATGCTCACTTAATAACACATTACCTCCCCACATCCAGCCTTAAAAAGCCAAATAAACCTCCAAAACACATCACAACAACAACCACAACAAATCAACCAAACATACCGTCGACAGAGGTGAGGATGACCCTGGAGTGGTCGTAGGCGATGACGTTTGCATATCGGTTCTTTGGCTTGTTCACCTCCAGGTTAGAGTGTTCCCATGTGAACTGCTGGCCTGGGTCTACAGACTGATGGAGGGAGAGTTGGAAGGAGAGAAGGAGAGGAAGGAAGGGAGGGAGGGAGGGAGGGAGGGAGGGAGGGAGGGAGGGAGGGAGGGAGGGAGGGAGGGAGGGAGGGAGGGAGGGAGGGAGGGAGGGAGGGGGAAGGACAGATAGAGAGAGAGTGAGAGAGAGTGAGAGAGAGGGATTGTCATCTTCCCTGTAATATTTTTGGAGGCACCAGAACTCATTCCCCATCTTTTTCAATGTCCGTTTTGTAATAAAAGAAGCCCTCTATGATCTTACATAAATCTAGCTTCACCCCAGGCTGTTTGTACAGTCCTAAAATCACCTCTCGGCCGTGGCTCTGCCACCTCTGGGCCACCTAATGGCCAAGGACAGCTGTGCTGATGAAATCAAGGAATCACAGCGGTGAACAGAGCCGAAACACAACCTCAGTGTCAGCATTCCTGAATATACCCAGCCTGAGGTCGTGATCTCCAACCCCCTAGACACAGAGAGGGCGGAAACTACAGAATGAAATAGAACAATGTAGCTGGACCCCACACCTACACACACAATGTTGCAGCTTCATATCCACCTCCAGCAGGTAAGTGGGGGGGAAGAGAGTGTTCTGTATGTAGGCTTCTGCTGGATGAGAGGAAATAGGAAATATCTACTATACAAGCTAGTAAATCAGATGTTAGCTTATCATCAAATAAGGAAGAAGAAAATGGAGGAGGCTGTCCAGAAACTATTGGATGATATTTAAACAATGTTTCATGGTGAAAAAATGAAGTCATACAGTATATAGAAGTAGACTATACTACAGTATGTGACACAGTGAGGGAGAGAGCGGAACATATGGCAGGCAGGGCATGGGCTAGCTATGCAATGCAGGCTGATGATTCATCGGAGCCCTCTATTTATCCCTGGCACTGGACAAAGGCTCTGCTCTGGTCCAACTAAATAATGGCCAACTATATTCTTATTCATTCTTGACATTTTAGTTCTGAGTACTGATCTCACATCATCTGAAAAACAAACACATACTCTCTCCCTGACCCCTTCACTGTCTAGCCTCTCTCTCTCCCCAACCCCTTCACTGTCTAGCCTCTCTCTCTCTCCCTGACCCCTTCACTGTCTAGCCTCTCTCTCTCCCTGACCCCTTCACTGTCTAGCCTCTCTCTCTCTCCCTGACCACTTCACTGTCTAGCCTCTCTCTCTCTCCCTGACCACTTCACTGTCTAGCCTCTCTCTCTTCCCAACCCCTTCACTGTCTAGCTCTCTCTCTCTCCCTGACCCCTTCACTGTCTAGCCTCTCTCTCTCTCCCTGACCCCTTCACTGTCTAGCCTCTCTCTCTTCCCAACCCCTTCACTGTCTAGCTCTCTCTCTCTCCCTGACCCCTTCACTGTCTAGCCTCTCTCTCTCTCCCCAACCCCTTCACTGTCTAGCCTCTCTCTCTCCCTGACCCCTTCACTGTCTAGCCTCTCTCTCTCTCCCTTCCCTGACCCCTTCACTGTCTAGTCTCTCTCTCTCTCTCCCTGACCCCTTCACTGTCTAGCCTCTCTCTCTCCCCGACCCCTTCACTGTCTAGCCTCTCTCTCTCTCCCCTGACCCCTTCACTGTCTAGCCTCTCTCTCTCCCCGACCCCTTCACTGTCTAGCCTCTCTCTCTCTCCCCTGACCCCTTCACTGTCTAGCCTCTCTCTCTCCCCGACCCCTTCACTGTCTAGCCTCTCTCTCTCTCCCCGACCCCTTCACTGTCTAGCCTCTCTCTCTTCCCAACCCCTTCACTGTCTACCCTCTCTCTCTCTCCCCAACCCATTCACTGTCTAGCCTCTCTCTCTTCCCAACCCCTTCACTGTCTAGTCTCTCTCTCTCTCCCCGACCCCTTCACTGTCTAGCCTCTCTCTCTCTCCCCAACCCATTTACTGTCTAGCCTCTCTCTCTCCCCAACCCATTCACTATCTAGCCTCTCTCTCTTCCCAACCCCTTCACTGTCTAGCCTCTCTCTCTCTCCCTGACCCCTTCACTGTCTAGTCTCTCTCTCTCTCCCCGACCCCTTCACTGTCTAGCCTCTCTCTCTCTCCCCAACCCATTCACTGTCTAGCCTCTCTCTCTTCCCAACCCATTCACTGTCTAGCCTCTCTCTCTCTCCCCGACCCCTTCACTGTCTAGCCTCTCTCTCTTCCCAACCCCTTCACTGTCTAGTCTCTCTCTCTCTCCCCGACCCCTTCAATGTCTAGCCTCTCTCTCTCTCCCCAACCCATTCACTGTCTAGCCTCTCTCTCTTCCCAACCCATTCACTGTCTAGCCTCTCTCTCTCTCCCCGACCCCTTCACTGTCTAGTCTCTCTCTCTCTCCCCTGACCCCTTCACTGTCTAGCCTCTCTCTCTCTCCCCGACCCCTTCACTGTCTTGCCTCTCTCTCTCTTCCCAACCCCTTCACTGTCTCACCTCTCTCTGTCTCTGTCTTGCTCTCTCTTTCTCCTTCTCTTCCCGACCCCTTCACTGTCTAGCCTCTCTCTCTCTCTCCCTGACCCCTTCACTGTCTAGTCTCTCTCTCTCTCCCTGACCCCTTCACTGTCTAGCCTCTCTCTCTCCCCGACCCCTTCACTGTCTAGCCTCTCTCTCTCTCTCCCTGACCCCTTCACTGTCTAGCCTCTCTCTCTCCCCGACCCCTTCACTGTCTAGCCTCTCTCTCTCTCTCGCTGACCCCTTCACTGTCTAGCCTCTCTCTCTCCCCGACCCCTTCACTGTCTAGCCTCTCTCTCTCTCCCCGACCCCTTCACTGTCTAGCCTCTCTCTCTCTCCCTGACCCCTTCACTGTCTAGTCTCTCTCTCTCTCCCCGACCCCTTCACTGTCTAGCCTCTCTCTCTCTTCCCAACCCCTTCACTGTCTCACCTCTCTCTGTCTCTGTCTTGCTCTCTCTTTCTCCTTCTCTTCCCGACCCATTCACTGTCTAGCCTCTCTCTCTCTCCCTGACCCCTTCACTGTCTAGCCTCTCTCTCTCTCCCTGACCCCTTCACTGTCTAGTCTCTCTCTCTCTCCCCGACCCCTTCACTGTCTAGCCTCTCTCTCTCTTCCCAACCCCTTCACTGTCTCACCTCTCTCTGTCTCTGTCTTGCTCTCTCTTTCTCCTTCTCTTCCCGACCCATTCACTGTCTAGCCTCTCTCTCTCGCTGACCCCTTCACTGTCTAGCCTCTCTCTCTCTCTCCCTGACCCCTTCACTGTCTAGTCTCTCTCTCTCTCCCCGACCCCTTCACTGTCTAGCCTCTCTCTCTCTCCCCAACCCATTCACTGTCTCACCTCTCTCTGTCTCTGTCTTGCTCTCTCTTTCTCCTTCTCTTCCCGACCCCTTCACTGTCTAGTCTCTCTCTCTCTCTCCCTGACCCCTTCACTGTCTAGTCTCTCTCTCTCTCCCCAACCCATTCACTGTCTAGCCTGTCTCTCTCTTCCCAACCCCTTCACTGTCTAGCCTCTCTCTCTCTCCCCAACCCATTCACTGTCTCACCTCTCTCTGTCTCTGTCTTGCTCTCTCTTTCTCCTTCTCTTCCCGACCCATTCACTGTCTAGCCTCTCTCTCTCGCTGACCCCTTCACTGTCTAGCCTCTCTCTCTCTCCCTGACCCCTTCACTGTCTAGCCTCTCTCTCTCTCCCTGACCCCTTCACTGTCTAGTCTCTCTCTCTCTCTCCCTGACCCCTTCACTGTCTAGCCTCTCTCTCTCTCCCTGACCCCTTCACTGTCTAGCCTCTCTCTCTCTCCCTGACCCCTTCACTGTCTAGTCTCTCTCTCTCTCCCCGACCCCTTCACTGTCTAGCCTCTCTCTCTCTTCCCAACCCCTTCACTGTCTAGTCTCTCTCTCTCTCCCCGACCCCTTCACTGTCTAGCCTCTCTCTCTCTTCCCAACCCCTTCACTGTCTAGCCTCTCTCTCTCTCCCCAACCCATTCACTGTCTCACCTCTCTCTGTCTCTGTCTTGCTCTCTCTTTCTCCTTCTCTTCCCTGACCCATTCACTGTCTAGCCTCTCTCTCTCCCTGACCCCTTCACTGTCTAGCCTCTCTCTCTCTCCCCAACCCATTCACTGTCTAGCCTCTCTCTCTCGCTGACCCCTTCACTGTCTAGCCTCTCTCTCTCTCCCTGACCCCTTCACTGTCTAGCCTCTCTCTCTCGCTGACCCCTTCACTGTCTAGCCTCTCTCTCTCTCCCCGACCCCTTCACTGTCTAGCCTCTCTCTCTCTCCCCGACCCCTTCACTGTCTAGCCTCTCTCTCTCTCCCCAACCCATTCACTGTCTAGCCTCTCTCTCTCTCCCCGACCCCTTCACTGTCTAGCCTCTCTCTCTCTTCCCAACCCCTTCACTGTCTCACCTCTCTCTGTCTCTGTCTTGCTCTCTCTTTCTCCTTCTCTTCCCGACCCCTTCACTGTCTAGTCTCTCTCTCTCTCCCCAACCCATTCACTGTCTAGTCTCTCTCTCTCTCTCCCCAACCCCTTCACTGTCTAGCCTCTCTCTCTCGCTGACCCCTTCACTGTCTAGCCTCTCTCTCTCCCTGACCCCTTCACTGTCTAGCCTCTCTCTCTCCCTGACCCCTTCACTGTCTAGCCTCTCTCTCTCTCCCTGACCCCTTCACTGTCTAGCCTCTCTCTCTCTCCCCGACCCCTTCACTGTCTAGCCTCTCTCTCTCTCCCCAACCCATTCACTGTCTAGCCTCTCTCTCTCTCCCTGACCCCTTCAATGTCTAGCCTCTCTCTCTCCCCGACCCCTTCACTGTCTAGCCTCTCTCTCTCTTCCCAACCCCTTCACTGTCTAGTCTCTCTCTCTCTCTCCCCGACCCCTTCACTGTCTAGCCTCTCTCTCTCTTCCCAACCCCTTCACTGTCTCACCTCTCTCTGTCTCTGTCTTGCTCTCTCTTTCTCCTTCTCTTCCCGACCCCTTCACTGTCTACTCTCTCTCTCTCTCTCCCTGACCCCTTCACTGTCTAGCCTCTCTCTCTCTCCCCGACCCCTTCACTGTCTAGCCTCTCTCTCTCTCCCCAACCCATTCACTGTCTAGCCTCTCTCTCTCTCCCTGACCCCTTCAATGTCTAGC
Source organism: Salvelinus alpinus (assembly GCF_045679555.1). NCBI lineage: Eukaryota > Metazoa > Chordata > Actinopteri > Salmoniformes > Salmonidae > Salvelinus > Salvelinus alpinus. The sequence goes on along the minus strand of NC_092101.1, from coordinate 34,388,586 downwards.
CTCTCTCTCTCCCCGACCCCTTCACTGTCTAGCCTCTCTCTCTCTTCCCAACCCCTTCACTGTCTCACCTCTCTCTGTCTCTGTCTCTGTCTTGCTCTCTCTTTCTCCTTCTCTTCCCGACCCATTCACTGTATTGCCTCTCTCTCTCTACGCCCCCCCCTCTCTCTTTCCCTCTTTCTCTCTGCCTCTCTCTCTCACACCCTCTTTCTCTCTCACACACACAAACCGAAAAAAGGCTGTACATTCTGGTGGCTTCCTCCTGACTGACTGACTGACTGACTGACTGGCTGACTGGCTGACTGGTTGACTGACTAGCTGGGAAGGCATGTGGGCCCCAGTCTGCTTGCTGATAACAATGACAATGGTGAGAGAGGTTGAGCGCACATCTTATTTAACAGCCTGTTAGGTAAAGCCTTCACTGCGTCACTCTGACAAATCACACACATTACTGCTAATGCACCCCGCTGACGTGAATATCAGTTACTGTGCATGTCACTGCAATCACACTCTATCGCCGACACTGCCGCATTTCCATTTCTCCCAGAAACAAAACAGGTACCCACAGAACAGTCAGACAGAAAGACAAAAGCCCAGAGGGCTGCCACCATGTGTACCTCTGTGAGGCAGAGATACCATGCTAACATTTGGCGGAGGCAGCTGAATTTACATAGGCAAGGAAAATTGACTTTGCATTCTGACACATTTGAAGAGCCCTCAGCCTTGTTTTTTGACTAGCTCTGTCTGTCTGTCTGTCTGTCTGTCTGTCTGTCTGTCTGTCTGTCTGTCTGTCTGTCTGTCTGTCTGTCTGTCTGTCTGTCTGTCTGTCTGTCTGTCTGTCTGTCTGTCTGTCTGTCTGTCTGTCTGTCTGTCTGTCTGTCTGTCTGTCTGTCTGTCTGTCTGTCTGTCTGTCTGTCTGTCTGTCTGTCTGTCTGTCTGTCTGTCTGTGTGTGTGTGTGTGTGTGTGTGTGTGTGTGTGTGTGTGTGTGTGTGTGTGTGTGTGTGTGTGTGTGTGTGTGATGCTTCTAGAACAGCTCCTGTATTTCAGCTGATATCAAATCCTGTCAATACACTTCATACAGTAACTGACTGTGGTGAAGTCCCAAATGTCTTTCTATTACTCGATACAGTGCAATATAGGCCCTGGTCAAAAGTAGTGCACTATATAAGGAATAGGGTGCCATTTGTGGCATACACTATGTATATAGCTTTTTTTGTAAAGCTTAACATATTAAAATATTCTGAGTTACTGCTTCAGTTAGCAGTTGGTCAGGTCGAAAGGTGTACTATTCTGTGGACCCCAGGAAGAGTAGCTGATGCTTTTGCAACAGCTAATGGGGATCCTAATAAAATACCAAATATATACAGCACCAGTCAAAAGTTTGGACACACCTACTCATTCAAGGGTTTTTCTTTATTTGTACTATTTTCTACATTGTATAATAATAGTGAAGACATCAAAACTTTGAAATAACACATATGGAATCACGTAGTAACCAAAAAAGTGTTAAACAAATCAAAATATATTGTATATTTTAGATTCTTCAAAGTAGCCACCCTTTGCCTTGATGACAGCTTTGCACACTCTTGGCATTCTCTCAACCAGCTTCATGAGGTAGCCACCTGGAATGCATTTCAATTAACAGGTGTGCCTTGTTAAAAGTTAATTTGTGTAATTTCTTTCCTTCTTAATGCATTTGAGCCAATCAGCTGTGTTGTGACAAGGTAGGGGTGGTTTACAGACAATAGCCCTATTTGGTAAAATACCAAAACCTTATTATCGTAAGAACAGCTAAAATACGTAAAGAGAAATGACAGTCCATCATTACTTTAAGACACGAAAGTAAGTCAATCTGGAAAATTTCTGTCACGACTTCCTCCGAAGTCGGCTCCTCTCCTTATTCGGGCGGCCTACGGCGATCGACGCCACCGGCTTTCTGGCCATCACCGCTCCATTTTTCATATATCCATTTGTCTTGTTTTGTTTCCATACACACCTGGTTTTCATTTCCGCAATCAATCTACTTGTATTTAACCCTCTGTTTCCCATCATGTTTTGTGTGTAATTGTTTCATGTTATCGCCTCCAATACACCATTGACAATTTCATTAGAGTTACCAGCCTCAGAAATTGCTACCCAAGTAACAGACACATTTCAACATCAACTGTTCAGAGGAGACTCAACCCTTCATGAATCAGGCCTTCATTTTCAAATTGCTGCAAAGAAACCACTACTAAAGGACACCAATAAGAAGAAGAGACTTGCTTGGGCCAAGAAACACGAGCAATGGACATTAGACCAGTGGAAATCTGTCCTTGGGTCTGATTGGTCAAAATTTTTGGTTCCAACCGCCGTGTCTTTGTGAGATGCAGAGTAGGTGAACGGATGATATCCGCATGTGTGGTTCCCACCGTGAAGCATGGAGGAGGTGTGATGGTGTGGGTGTGCTTTGTTGGTGACACTGTCTGTGATTTATTTAGAATGGAACGCTGCTGCTGCTCACTGTTATTATCTATGCATAGTCACTTTAATAACTCTACCTGCATGTACATATTACCTCAATTACCTCGACACCGGTGCCCTCGCACATTGACTCTGTACCTGTACCCCCCTGTATATAGCTATTGTTATTTACTGCTGCTCTTTATTCATTTGTTATTCTTATCTCTTACTTTCTTTTAGGTATTTTCTTAAAACTGCATTGTTGTAAGTAAGTATTTCACTGCGCATGTGACAAATAACATTTGATTTTATTTTATTTGAATTCAAGGCACACTTAACCAGCATGGCTACCAAAGCATTCTGCAGCGATATGCCATTCCATCTGGTTTGCGTTTAGTGGGACTATCATTTGCTTTTCACCCGGACAATGACCCAACACACCTCCAGGCTGTGCAAGGGCTATTTCACCAAAAAGGAGAGTCATGGAATGCGGCATCAGATGACCTGGCCTCCACAATCAACCGTCCTCAACCCAATTGAGATGGTTTGGGATGAGTTGGACCGCAGAGTGAAGGAAAAGCAGCCAACAAGTGCTCAGCATATGTGGGAACTCCTTCAAGACTGTTGGAAAAGCATTCCAGGTGAAGTTGGTTGAGAGAATGCCAAGAGTGTGCAAAGCTGTCATCAAGGCAAAGGGAGCCTACTTTGAAGAATCTAAAATCTAAAATATATTTTTATTTGTTTAACACTTTTTTGGTTACAACATGATTCCATATGTGTTATTTCATAGTTTTGACGTCTTCACTATTATTTTACAATGTATAAAATAGTACAAATAAATAAAAACCGTTGAATGATTAAACTTTTGACTGGTGCTCTATATAAAAAAAATCATAATTAGCTATTTCAGCGCAAACATCCCCAAACACACCACCCACCAGTGCACTGACAATATACACAGTACAAACACGCTTACACACACACAAAAACACACAGACACACAAACTCCCCACCCTGTCAGTGTGACTCAGCCCTCAGTCCATCTGTTCCAGGGTAGTTGGGTGATTGTGTGTGTGTGTGTGTGTGTGTGTGTGTGTGTGTGTGTGTGTGTGTGTGTGTGTGTGTGTGTGTGTGTGTGTGTGTGTGTGTGTGTGTGTGTGTGTGTGTGTGTGTTTGTCTGGCAGAGTGTCTGAAATACATTGTTTGCTGTATTTCTCATACACACATCAGAGTGTGCATCCCAAATGGCACCCTATTCCCTATTTAGTGCACTACTTTAGACCAGGGCCCAAGAGTAGTGCATTGAATAGTGATAGGGTACTATTTGGAACGCAACCTGAGAAAGATGCACCTGCCTGCCATCTCCACAATAAGTCTCTGATTTCCTCCCTGGGAGACTGGATGTGATGTTGTTTATGTGTGTGTGTGTGTGGGGGGTGGTGGATGAAGTCTTCCTCGTGCATACATCTATACATCTACATTATTTAAAAAAAATTGCAATGGCTGTCACGCCCTGACCTTAGAGATCCTTATTTATTCTCTATGTTTGGTTAGGTCAGGGTGTGACTCGGGTGGGAGAATCTATGTTTTCTATTTCTTTGTGTTTTTGGCTGAGTATGGTTCCCAATCAGAGGCAGCTGTCTATCGTTGTCTCTGATTGGGGATCATATATAGGTTGTCATTTTCCGTTTGGGTTTTGTGGGGAGTTATTTCCTGTTTAGCTGTTTTGTTGTCTGACAGAACTGTGCGCTTTCGTTTTTTCTACTTTGTTATTTTGTTGCGGTGTTCAGTTTATAAAAAATCATGAACGCCTACCACGCTGCACCTTGGTCTCCTTCTTCATCCGACGACACACGTTACAATGGCGGCCACGATTTTGCAGCAGCGGTGCGCAGCTGCTAAACGCATACAAGGGAAACACTGGTGTGTGTGCGCAGGTGTGTGTGGTGTGCTTGTTGTAATTTATGGGACCTGTCTAGAGAATCCACCGGGGGAAAACAGGCACATGGAACGCAGAAGAAATGTTAAAAAGACCCATCATTTGCTGTAACTGAGCGAAGCAGCAGCGACGCGGCGGTATTTAAAAAGTGCCTCCCATTCTTCTTCCGATGATATCCTAATCTAGTGAGGCACATTAGAAAGGGATCGTTTCTGGTGAAAAGCCTGATTAACACCTGTTGTCACTCCTCAGCGTACATTACCAGCCAAGTGCTCAGATAAATTGTTTGCAAAGTCCCAATCCTAAATTTGTCATATCTGGCTAATTCGGTGCTCCCGGAACATATGGTGTTGCTTCCTTCCTGTGTGTCAGCAGAAGGCATCCGTCCCCACTACTAGCTGAGGAAACGTTGGAGTTGGACAGCATGGCCAATCAACTAACAACTGTCAGTGTTTTCACCTGTCTGAATACAGCACAGGCGGGGAGAATGAAAGATTCCCTAATGAGAATCTTGGCCTGGCTCTAGGCAGCACTCACCCCTCAGTAGCTGGCAGTGATCATG